>NC_084737.1:75405170-75705170 GCF_033978785.1 Entelurus aequoreus
ACGACTCATTGGTTTCACCTGACTCATTTGGACACACGCACCTGTTTTAATCATAGAGACTATTTAATCCTGTCGTTGCCAGTTAGTCGGCCTGGCAACATTGCTAGTTTTCATGCCATAGATTCATGCTCTGCTCTATTGACATTGATACTCTGGAATTACTCTGTTTCTGCTCTGTTGATGATATGTTCATGCTCTGTTCAGGCTGGTATTCTTGCTATTGCTCTTCTCATGCTTCATGCCATGCCAAGTAAGTTGTTGTTTATTCATGCCACAGTTAGCGACTTTTGTTTCATGTCCATAGTTCAGTCTAAGTGTTAGTTTTGTTCCCTGCGCCAAGTTGTGTGCCTCCGCTGTGAGCGCTTTTTGTTTGTAACCTTTTTTTGAGTAGAAATAAATCATGTTTCTACCTTCTACCGATGTCCGATATAGTCCGTTTGCATCATGGGAAAACAATCCTCGCAGTAAGCTGCGTAAAAAAGTCCACGTCATGACAATAACAGCTCTGAACATTTTCTATATTACTTAAAAGAAAACCGTTTTTAAAAAAAAAAAAAAAATTCTACCCAAACATTTAATAAAGTCAAACACAAATAGGGCAACAAGAGAAGTGACTTTTGTTTCATGTCCATAGTTCAGTCTAAGTGTTAGTTTTGTTCCCTGCGCCAAGTTGTGTGCCTCCGCTGTGAGCGCTTTTTGTTTGTAACCTTTTTTTGAGTAGAAATAAATCATGTTTCTACCTTCTACCGATGTCCGATATAGTCCGTTTGCATCATGGGAAAACAATCCTCGCAGTAAGCTGCGTAAAAAAGTCCACGTCATGACAATAACAGCTCTGAACATTTTCTATATTACTTAAAAGAAAACCGTTTTTAAAAAAATAAATAAAATTCTACCCAAACATTTAATAAAGTCAAACACAAATAGGGCAACAAGAGAAGTGACTTTTGTTTCATGTCCATAGTTCAGTCTAAGTGTTAGTTTTGTTCCCTGCGCCAAGTTGTGTGCCTCCGCTGTGAGCTTCAATCTAACAAACTATATTAAGGTAAATAAAGAGTAAATAAGGTAAAATAAATAAATAAATAATACATAAGATATACATTGATTTTTTTTTTAAATCGTTTATTTGCTACTCACGATTCCCTGAGTTTATAAACAAAAACAAAGATTTTGAGAAAAATAAAATTATCGATCTAATCACTCTAGTATCGATCATATACCGATACTACCGCTTGGTATCGACACACCCTCCTCTTACGTACTGACTGTGACAATGCAGACACACCAACAGTCGTTATTATAACATCCTCTCTCTTGACTCTAAATAATCTACTTGTTAATTTCCTGCTCTAACGTGGTTCCACCTACACTTCTAAAAATGTACCAAGCACTTATTATGTTGTTGAAAGCTACCTAACCGGTGTGTAACACGTTCAAGCCTTGTCCTCCAGTGATAACGATACTTGGTAACGATATAAGACACTAAGAAATGCAGTTTATTTGCTGTAATAAAGTGTTTATTATTAGCAGAGGGGAGCGTCTCCACACTGTGTATGGAGACATATTATTAGCTGCTAGCGCTTGTCAGCTGGGGGACTAAAAATAAATAAAGTGTCAGCCAGAGAGGATCGGTATTAAAAGGCATTAATCAGCATGGGGATCACATACTTTTTCTCGAAAATTGACCGATAGTGATCAGCACATCCCTAGTTTTTGATTATGCAATTATGCTGCAAATCATTTTAAATCGCTGCGATACATCTCAATAGTGTCTGAATAAACGTTCTATTCTTACATCACTAAATAAAGTATGATTAATGACTTTGTTTGATGTCTTTTTAAGTTTTTTTCTATATTCATTGGGGGGCAGACAATGTTTTTGGAATTTTGTAACCCTGTTTATCGTTGCTAGACTTGGACTTAGACAAACTTTAATGATCCACAAGGGAAAATTGTCCCACACGGTAGCTCAGTTACAAAGGATGGAAAGGAAAATGCACACAAGGGCGAAAACAAAAGGTATAAAGTACACTAAAAATGTACCATAGTAGCAATAAAAATAAAACATATATGTAATATTTACATATTATATATACAGTATACAGTATATAATATATTAAGTTAAAGTTAAAGTTTCAATGATTGTCACAAACACACTAGGTGTGGCGAAATTATTCTCTGCATTTGACCCATCACCCTTGATCACCCCCTGGGAGGTGAGGGGAGCAGTGAGCAGCAGCGGTGGCCGTGCCCGGAAATCAATTTTGGTAATTCAACCCCAAATTCCCACCCTTAATGCTGAGTGCCAAGCAATTAAGCAAGTAATGGCTCCCATTTTTATAGTCTTTGGTATGACTCGGCCGGGGTTTGAACTCACAACCTACCGATCTCAGGGCGGACACTAACCACAAGGCCACTATACTGATATTAGGGTTGGGTATCGTTTGAATTCGAACGATTCCGATTCCGATTCTTTGTTTCGATTCCGATTCCTGACGATTCTCGATTCCGATTCTTCTTGTACCTTGTTTGACAGGTAGTCCCTGGAAGGTGGTATGTATTTTGGGTTGAGAGTTTTCACCATATCCCTGCAAACATAAACAAACATGTAATGTTGCTGTTACTGTTTAGCCCAGTATCAATTAGCTTAGCTCTAACGTTATTGCTTAAATAACCTAAATGTTGGAGATTCCACCTCTGAAAAGGGATGCAGTCTTTTGACTATGTGTGCAGTGACCTTTCTGTGGCACTCTTCCGTCTGTGGCACCGGCATCTTCCCCATTGCCGCTACGGTGAACGGAGTACGCTGAGCACATCGCGGAGCCTGGCTAGCAGGTTGTAAATTGTCTATGAAAAAATACGCGGGCTAATTTGTTAGCTGCCTCAACGTTGGCGCAAAACACATTATTTATTGCATATATATTGTTTTACTTACCGGATTCGGACTGCAGTGCAGTCACCGAGGTGCCAGGCTGGGCGTCGGAGGAAGAGGCAGAGGAGGACGGTCGGCGCAGCGCGTCGAAGACGGGACACGCATTTATTTGTACTCCATGAACTCGGAGGTTCGCCGATATTTCATTTTTTTTAGTAAAATAAAGCCACACTTTCGACCGCCGACGCCCGCTATCCATGCTTGACAGACTCGCTCGGCTACATAGGCTCGGCTATGCTAACACTTCCGGCGGTGGGCGCTTCTTCGTTGGTGTTCAGCGGCTTCTTCTTCCGGTCGGCGGACTTATTCTTTTTTTCCGGTCGGCGGACTGGGTATCGAAACTAGGAATCGAAATTTAAACTTTTGAACGATTCCGGGAGAATCGGAAAGTTAGTCCCGGTTCCAATCGATACTCGATACCCAACACTAACTGATATACTATATTATTATATTATATGCAGCTCAGATAGGCTCCAGCACCCTCCATGACCCCGAAAGGGACAAGTGGTAGAAAATGGATGGATGATGGATTATATTATTATATAATATAATTATATTATATGTATTAAATATATTTTTTTCCAACTTTTTTTCTATTCCAATGTGAATACAAAAAAGTATGTTCAAGTAAAGCTGTTTGATACGTTTCCACACACCACCACGTGCTCAGCCGCCATGTCGCGTATAAAACTGTCGAGAATATTTTGACATTAAACAAGTTAGTTTTTATTTTATCATAAACTTTAAAAATATTGACTCATTTCATCTTCTGTGTCTTTAACTTGTTGATGTAAAAGTCCCTAAGCGTTTACACGTACGAGTGAACTGGTGTCACGTTCATGTCTTTGTCTGGAACCCCGAGATGCAGAGAGGGCAGGCGTAGTAGCCATACTTGCCAACCCTCCCGTTTTTAGCGGGAGAATCACGGTATTCAGCGCCTCTCCCGACAACCTCCCGGCAGAGATTTTCTCCCGACAAACTCCCGGTATTCAGCCGGAGCTGGAGGCCACGCCCCCTCCAGCTCAATGCGGACCTGAGACTGAGTGGGGACAGCCTGTTCTCACGTCCACTTTCCCACAAAATTTTTTTGTCAGACTTCTCCATTGAACACGGTGGCCGAAATGATATACTCATCATGAACGGAGAAGTTAAACAGGACAATACTGCCACCGGAACACTGAAATTCAAGTATTTTTTTCTTTTCTATGTAAATTTAAAAAAAAAAAAAATATATATATATATATATATATATATATATATATATATATATATATATATATATATATATATATATATATATATATATATATATATGAAATACTCGAGTTGGTGAATTCTAGCTTTAAATAACCACGCCCCCAACCACGCCCCCCAACCCAACCCCCGTTCCCCCCCCCTACCCCTCACCTCCCGATATTGGAGGTCTCAAGGTTGGCAAGTATGGTAGTAGCGAAGGTAAAAAAAAAATCTATATTCAAAAATGACGTGCAGCAGGGTAGTGCACAAAGCTTAAACAGACGTAGGAAGCACAAAATGCAAAGCTACACGTTGAGATACAAAGCAAAATGATTGGCAACCAGGGACAGGCAAGGGAGACAGAAGAGTGGTGGCACACAGGAAGCGTAAAAAAAATAAGAGCGCTGGGAAGGAAATACAAAATACAGAAAACTAATGTTAACTGCCATGATCGCAAAATTTAGGCATGTTAATTGCATTTTTACATTTTGAGGTGAACAAGCTCTGATTGACGTGTTTACCTGCGTTTCAAAAAGCTGATTTCAAGCCAATTCATGGAATTAGTTGTTTGATGTGTCCCATAAGAAATCATTGGAATAGGTTTGGGTTCCTCACTGCAACCTAACCTTGTCCACAAAAGCTTTTCTTCCGGGCACTCCTCTGCCTCAAGGTGAGCGAACACAATGGCGTAACAGTGAGATGGAGAGTTATATTGCATCTATAGCGAGATGTGGAGTAGGAAAGAAACTCAGAAGCAGGGAAAGACGGTTCAGGTAAACAAAGAGAAATCCTATGGATTGGACAAAGGAGAAGGGGGGGGGGAGTGGGTGCGGTGCCAGGTGGGGTCTTGACGAAATTGGAAAGAAAATCCTCCATGATTGAAGAGAAAATACTGTATTGTCATTTAATGATTTTCCTCCTCTTTTTTTCATATTTCTCTCTCTTTCTCTGCATGCCATCACCATAAGTCACTTGAAGGTCACTCAGGAGGCGTCGTTCTGTCTTTGTGTGTGTGTGTGTGTGTGTGTGTGTGTGTGTGTGTGTGTGTGTGTGTGTGTGTGTGTGTGTGTGTGTGTGTGTGTGTGTGTGTGTGTGTGTGTGTGTGTGTGTGTGTGTGTGCATGCGTGCGTGTGTGGTGAATTGGGGGAGTGTCAGAATGTTGATTTAAGATTATCCCATGGAGGATGATAAGGTCATCTGCTCGCTTGGAGTATGAACCAATATATGAGTGTCATTTTATTCTCCCATTCAATCACATTCTTCCCATAATGCAACTGCCTCACTTATCGTATTGTACAAACCCATGGCAGAGTTTTTGGATGAAGCAAAAAAAACAAAAAAAAAGAATCAGCAATGAATTCATAAACGGACGAGCATGATTGGTACATATATTAAGTGGAGAGGGTGGAATGTAACATTCCAGCGTATACAGCTAAGGCAACAGCAACCGGCTACACTGCAAAAAGTAAAGTGTTCAAAAACAAGAAAAAAAATACAAAAATGAGGGGTATTTTACTTGAACTAAGCAAAATTATCTGCCAATAGAACAAGAAAATTTGGCTTGTCAAGACTTCCCAAAACAAGTAAAATTAGCTAACCTCAATGAACCGCCAAAATACCTTAAAATAAGTATATTCTCACTAATAACAAGTGCTTTTTTCTTGATAGAAAAAAACAAATATGAGAGCTTTTTTCTCAATATGTTGAAAATTTTTCTTAAATTAAGTAAATGCTAGTGCCATTATCTTGACATAATGATATGCGCTCGGCATTACATTTCTTGAAACCAGCAAACTTATACTAAAAACTAATTTATTGTTCTTAATGGAAAGGCAACAAGGCAGGTTGCTTGTTACTCTCGGGGTCTCCTAGCCGCTCAGGCAAATCATATTGTCTAAAAATGCATTTTTCCATCGATAACATGATATCATCGCGCCAAATGCGTGCTCTTTCAGTCATTAGTGCGCAACGACTATATATATATATATATATATATATATATATATATATATATATATATATATATATATATATATATATATATATATATATATACACTACCGTTCAAAAGTTTGGGGTCACATTGAAATGTCCTTATTTTTGAAGGAAAAGCACTGTACTTTTCAATGAAGATAACTTTGAACTACCGTAATTTCCGGACTATAAGCCGCTACTTTTTCCCCTCGTTCTGGTCCCTGCGGCTTATACAAGGGTGCGGCTTATTTACGGCCTGTTCTTCTCCGACACCGACGAAGAGGATTTCGGTGGTTTTAGTACGCAGGAGGAAGACGATGACACAATGATTAAAGACTGACTTTTCATATACCGGTAGGCTGGTTATTTTGATAACGTACAGGCGAGCACTTTGTATTACTTTGCACCGTTGTATTATTTGTACTCTGCACGAATGCTGTTCGCCATGTCAAAGATGTGAAAGTTTGATTGAATGATTGAAAGATTTATTGTTAATAAATGGGACGTTTTGCGTTCCCAAACAGTCATCTCTGTCCCGCTAATCCCCTCCGTGGTAGCAGGAACCCCTATATACTACGCTAATTACACATCAAAACCCTGCGGCTTATAGTCGGGTGCGGCTTATATATGGAGCAATCTGTATTTTCCCCTAAATTTAGCTGGTGCGGCTTATAGTCAGGTGCGGCTTATAGTCCGGAAATTACGGTAGTCTTAACTTTAAAGAAATACACTCTATACATTGCTAATGTGGTAAATGACTATTCTAGCTGCAAATGTCTGGTTTTTGGTGCAATATCTACATAGGTGTATAGAGGCCCATTTCCAGCAACTATCACTCCAGTGTTCTAATGGTACAATGTGTTTGCTCATTGGCTCAGAAGGCTAATTGATGATTAGAAAACCCTTGTGCAATCACGTTCACACATCTGAAAACAGTTTAGCTCGTTACAGAAGCTACAAAACTGACCTTCCTTTGAGCAGATTGAGTTTCTGGAGCATCACATTTGTGGGGTCAATTAAACGCTCAAAATGGCCAGAAAAAGAGAACTTTCATCTGAAACTCGACAGTATATTCCTGTTCTTAGAAATGAAGGCTATTCCACAAAATTGTTTGGGTGACCCCAAACTTTTGATCGGTAGTGTATATATATATATATTTACAGCCCGGCCCCTGGACACATTTTTTTACATTGTAATTTTGAAGAATTTATCTGAATGTGCATGAACTATTTCTGTTCAAAATTGTTAGAAATGTCACATGTTAAATGTTGAAATATTAAGTTTGCTGTACGTATTTTCTATTGTTTCATTGAAAATAAAACAGCAAAGTCCATTTGGCTGTCATCTGTTTTAATTATGAGACACAATTGTGTCAAAGTCATGATTTTTTATTTCATGCTTGAAATAAGAAATTATTACTTTGAAAAAGTAGTTTTATACTTGTGAGTGTTGATGACACAGCTTTGCAACAGTTGATATTCTAGTTCCAAGCATGTTTTACTCAATATATGTCAACAAATCTCAGCAACAAGCTGTAATATCTTACTAAGATCATTTAGGACCAAAACACTTAAAACAAGTAAAACACTCTAACTCAAACTCTACTTAGAGAGAAGAATTATCTTATCAGACAGAAAATAAGCAAATATCACCCTTATTTGAGATATTTAACCTTACTTAGATTTCAGTTTTTGCAGTGTAAGTCAGGGGTCGGCAACCCAAAATGTTGAAAGAGCCATATTGGACCAAAAATACAACAAAAAAAAATCTGTCTGGAGTCGCAAACAATCAAAAGCCTTATATAAGTGTTATAATGAAGGCTACACATGATGTAAGTGTCTATATTAGCTATATTAGCCTACTATCAAAGGCTGACGCAAATCTTCGTTGACAGAAATGTATTTACATTTTTATTCTACACATTTTTGCAACATTGGAAATCATTAATAAAATGAAGGCTTCTCACAGGATGATATAACTTCTGGAAATTGCTGGCCAAAGGTAAAGATGTGTGTGTCCAAGTTTAAGGAAACGGCAGGCTGTCTTCTTCTAATGGATTTATTACAATCTTTGCAAGCCGGGTAACGTTTGCTGTGGTCTGGAACAACGTGACACACAAACAACCATGAGAAAAGGGTTTACTAAAGGGTTTACTGAAAAAGCTGGCCAGAATTTTTGTGTTAAATTGACATTGTTTTTTACATTATATTGGTAATGGAAAAACAGTACAATTTTTTTTTTTATTCTGTCAACTTAGCTGACAGTTTTTCTACCGTAAAAACAAATGTACCGTCTTTCCATTTACAGTTGCTTCCGGACGCGCCGTTTTGTGGGCGGTCTTATTTACGTGGCTCGCCTTCGACAGCGTCTTCTCCCCGTCATCTTTGTTGTAGCGGTGTAGGGTGCAAGGACGGGAGTGGAAGAAGTGTCAAAAGATGGCGCTAACTGTTTTAATGACATTCAGACTTTACTTCAATCAATAACGGAGCAGCATCTCCTCATCGGGAAACAAAAACAAGGCCGGGAATATGTCCCGTGAAAAGCTGTCCGACCGGAACTCTCTAATAACTAAAGTTCCTTCGGTGAATAATGTAAACTCACTACACCGGTACGTTTTAGCGCTTTCATGGCGAGTTTACTGACAGATATAAGTGAGAACTTTACACTACTTTATATTACAAATGGCAACAGCGGAGGATGAATGTCCCATAACAAGAAGATAGAGAAAAAGAAGAAGCTTATCGACTACAAAGGCGGACGTGCGCAATTTTTCATGATTTATGCAGATCCCAAATACAGATCAGCAGGTACCAGAAGGTAAGAAAAGTTGCTTTTGCATAATATCGCAAAACAAAAAGCCAGATAATATGTCTTACCTTATACACACACCATAATAATACTCATATGTTTAATGCGCCGACAATCCATCAACTGGTGCGGCTTCATGGCTTACAATAGTCGTACTAAAACATTTTGATAGATTTTTGAGCGCCGTGTGTAATGTTCTATATTTTCAATGGAACATATAAAAGGTTGGTGTTGTTTACTTGAGTCGTATTTCCTTCATATTGCAGTCTACACGCATCTCTTATGTTTGACTGCCATCTACTGGTCACACTTATCATTACACCATGTATGTCAGGTTCAAACACCGATGACATCTATTAAACAGACAAGAAGCAAGGAATCATGCAGAGACAGAGTTCAATTTTGCTCAATGTGGAAAGACGTATTGGGCTGTACACTTAGCTACAGTTCCAACCTACGCTCTGAGGTACAGTCCCACGTGCTCCTCTATTTATTTGGGAGCTCCCTGGTTACATCACTGAGGCTGCTTCTGAAGGAAGGGGGGTCATTTCAGCAGCCCCTTTTAGACACAATATATGATTATTCATAAATGCAAATGTGCTGACACTCGTGATATCGCCCTGTCTGTGCTTTGTCTGCGTCACGGTACTGATGTTCGCCCTTGGCAGTCAGCAGGCCGGGTCTGGACACAAACACTGATACGAGACGATACTTGTCCCTTTGCACGGATAGAAAAGTACAACTTCAGCACAATTGATAATAACTATAGCAACGGCCTTTAAGAGTTGTGTAAAATTTTATACATAATTATTCTAACAATGTATCAAATAAAATAGTTTCAAGGTCGGTAAGCAAAACCACAATTATTCCATACATTAGGCACACCGGGTTATAAGGCGCACTGTCGAGTTTTGAGGGGGGAAAAAAGGATTTTAAATGCGCCTTTTAGTACGGAAAATACTTTGCTGGCTGAACTAAAGTACGGCAAGGTGCTCTGAGGTCTTGCGTAACATCAGACACAATAGTAGCTGTTTGGAATAAGCGGTGTACAAAAATCCCCAAAAAGAAAACACAGCAAAACAAATGCTTATGTTCTGCGGTTCCAACTTGAAAGACTCTTGAGACGTTCTACTGTATGCGCCTTAAAGACACTAGTAGATGATGAACAGTACCAAAAGTATTTACACAAAAAAATGGCTTGTGTTTGTGTACTTTTCTAAATGGTTTATTTGGAGGCTCCCTGTGTGTTGCTCACTAATTCCAGAAGGAAACTGTTCCCTGTTCGGTGTGACATGCAGGAAGTGCTGCCTATTGTTCGGAGCAAGATTAGTGATGTGGGGCGAGGGTATAGCTGCAGACTTTTTTTAAAGTTGTGATATTAGTTGTGTGGATGTTTGGTGGGCAACAGGTATGTTTAAAACTCAGATGATGAAATGTATGAAAAGTTGTCTTGATGTAATGCGCCAGCGTGCAGGTCAGGACATCTGTGATTTCCTGGTGGTCCACAATTAAAGCTGTGCGTGAAGGCTCCAGGGGTGCATGTGTTGTTAAATGGGTCACAGCATCAAAGCAGCTGAACTTTAACTGGGTCAGAGTGATTGATTGGACTGAAGAAGGTCCACGCGGGGTAGAGTTGGTACGTCTCCATAGTGTCCTACTTCCAGAGAGAACTACTGAAGATGATCACACGGTAAGAATTCGACTGTTTGAAGTCAACACAAGTGTCATGCATTGTGTTGATAGCGTCACGGTATGGGGATGCATGAGTAGGGATGATGTTCGAAACCGATTCTCCCGGTTGTTCGATAAGAAAAGAACCGATTCCATGGACTCGGATCCCTTTTTGAGAACCGGTTCCCGTTATCGAGGCCACTATAGTAAAGAAAAAGAGTTGGTTCTTTATTGGAATCCCTGGTAACGAATCCCAAATGGGCAATGTTATACCCATTTGATTGTAGACTCTTACTGACACCTTGTGGCGATATGAAAATACTACGCGTCAATAGTTTGGGCACTTCCGGGTTGACGATGTTAGTCCAGTTCATGAGACAATTGAGAAGTAGACAAGTTGTGTTAGTTCTTACAAGCCTTGGAAAAGATAAGTCTGTAAGTAAACTGTTTACCGTAATTTCCGGACTATAAGCCGCTACTTTTCCCCCTCGTTCTGGTCCCTGCGGCTTATACAAGGGTGCGGCTTATTTACGGCCTGTTCTTCTCCGACACCGACGAAGAGGATTCGCTGGTTTTAGTACGCAGAAGGAAGACGATGACACAATGATTAAAGACTGACTTTTCATATACCGGTAGGCTGGTTATTTTGATAACGTACAGGCGAGCACTTTGTATTACTTTGCACCGTTGTATTATTTGTACTCTGCACGAATGCTGTTCGCCATGTCAAAGATGTGAAAGTTTGATTGAATAATTGAAAGATTTATTGTTAATAAATGGGACGCTTTGCGTTCCCAAACAGTCATCTCTGTCCCGACAATCCCCTCCGTGGTAGCAGGAACCCCTATATACTACGGTAATTACACATCAAAACCCTGCGGCTTATAGTCGGGTGCGGCTTATATATGGAGCAATCTGTATTTTCCCCTAAATTTAGCTGGTGCGGCTTATAGTCCGGAAATTACGGTAACTTGTTTATGTAACTCAATATTAAGGTGGAAAGTGGTCAATTTGATACTAAGATTTTTGTGCACTGTTTCAATGGATGTTTTGAGGACTTAAAATAGCTGCTAGTCGTGTATTTCCACCATCAAAATAGTTTCAACACTCAGAAGTATTTGTTTGATGATAGTACTGTATATTTGTGTGAAGCTAATATTTACATATTGTGTATTACATTTCAGTATGTTAATTGAATTACATAGCTCATACATTTGTCATTGTGTGTATTTCAGTTTAAAAAAAATAATTAAATAACAGTCCAGTGCAAGACAAAAGTAAAGATAGGAAAAGACAAAGCAAGATCAACAACAATAAAGAGCCTAAATGGATTAATCTGCTTTGGAACTTTATTAGACGTCTTGTGTCTGCCTGTGTGTGTAGTTAGTATGTTCCAATAGCAGCAGAAGTGCACTTTTTGGAGAGATGTATTATTTTCAGATTTGTGCCCAAGGGACTGATTTTATTTAACACTATATTATTATTTATACACCTATAGGGATCACAGAGACAGGTTGTTTTTGTGTTACTGTATATATTTGTTTTTCTGAAAAATCCCACTTAATATACTTTGGGTAACAACAGTCAATATGTATTTATTTTATTATTTTAGGGGGGGGTAACAGTCAATATTTATTTATTTATTTTATTTTATTTTTTTCTTATAAAATAAAAGTGAGCTTTTGTTAAACCAAATATTGTGGTTTTTTCCATATACAACAACCTATCTGGATTCGATAAGAGAATCGATAAGGAATCGGTTCGATAAGAGGATTCGATAATGGGCTCGAACTCGATAATTTCTTATCAAACATCATCCCCATGCATGAGTGCTGCCAGTACAGTAGAGTTGCGGTTTGTCAATGGAAACATGAAAACCGTATTTTCCCGACTATAGAGCACACCGGTATTTAAGTCGCACCCACCCGATTTTAGAAGAATTCAATATTTTTACATAGCCGCACTGGACCATGAGCTACAGATATACACTACCGTTCAAAAGTTTGGGGTCACATTGAAATGTCCTTATTTTTGAAGGAAAAGCACTGTACTTTTCAATGAAGATAACTTGAAACTAGTCTTAACTTTAAAGAAATACACTCTATACATTGCTAATGTGGTAAATGACTATTCTAGCTGCAAATGTCTGGTTTTTGGTGCAATATCTACATAGGTGTATAGAGGCCCATTTCCAGCAACTATCACTCCAGTGTTCTAATGGTACAATGTGTTTGCTAATTGGCTCAGAAGGCTAATTGATGATTAGAAAACCCTTGTGCAATCATGTTCACACATCTGAAAACAGTTTAGCTCGTTACAGAAGCTACAAAACTGACATTCCTTTGAGCAGATTGAGTTTCTGGAGCATCACATTCGTGGGGTCAATTAAACGCTCAAAATGGCCAGAAAAAGAGAACTTTCATCTGAAACTCGACAGTCTATTCTTGTTCTTAGAAATGAAGGCTATTCCACAAAATTGTTTGGGTGACCCCAAACTTTTGAACGGTAGTGTATACCGGTACGAAAAGTTTTGTAAATGTATACGTACAGTGTGTGTCCCAAGTTGTATTTCTGTAGTATTGTCCCTTGAGGAGATATACTGTAATGAAAACGCTTGCTGAAATGTGAAGGTGTATATTGTGAACTTTTACCTCGGGCGCTTTTTAGTTGGATTACAAGCCATACGATACAAGTACACACACACACACACACACACACTCATAGTGAAATATAATACAGTACATCCATTAAAAGATGACTAAAGTGATTATCCCACCTGCATGGGGGACACATGGGGCCCTCTTAAAAGGTTCCACCCTGTTGTCCGTATGGAACAATTGTGTCTGTAGAGAAAACACACACACACACAAACACACACATTTCAGTAAGTGGGGTTTATCGCACTGTACAGTACACCTCCAGAGTGTGCAGGAAGTGATGGTATATTGATTGTGTTATATATATATAGCCAATATACATCTAAATCAACCCCCCGCCCCCTTTGAGACTTCACTACGGGCTTTAGTGTCTTTGTGTGCGTGTGAGACTCAGTCTTTTTCATTTACATGAAAAAAGTGAGCTATCCATTAATTATACATGCATGATATACGTCTGATAACCTGCACAGCATACTAAAATACAGATGTGTCTCTGGGGCTTATACATCTTAATACAGATGGCTAGATATACAGTATAAATAGATAGGAGACTGACAAGAGGCAGCCAAGTGGGGAATGTGGAGTTTAATACTGCAGAATTTAAATCTAAGGCGAGGCTATCTATTGCTAAAGACTCTACCCGCGTTCTTTTGTTGAACAGTCATAGGTCAGGGGCCGAACTTATCAAGCTTCTTAGAATTACTCCTAAGAAGTCTGCTAAGAGTTGACTTAAGAGTAAATAAATTCTTCGCTGAAAGCTGCACTTAAAAGTTAGTTATCAAGCGTCTTACTCACACTTTCAGCGAAGTGTAGGACTGAATCTTAAGTGTCACACTCAGAGCTGAATTACGACATTACTATGTGCCGTAAACGGAATTTTAGGTGACGTCATTTCTGTTTCCATAGAAATGACCAATCAGGGAAGGGAATCCGTTGTCTAAGAATAAAGAAATATCTTGTAAATGTTTAAGTGGACAATGGGAGTGTATATTTTGACAATAAACTACAAAATAATACAAAACAAACTAGTCCCCGCCGGCACTCACGCTACCGCTCCCTCTCTTCTCTCGCCCACACACTCACTGACGTCACTCACCTCACGGCCACACACATACGCTACTGTCATAACATTTTCTTTCCAATTCATTAATTAGGCAACTAATTTGAAACTGGTGTGGGTGGCTCTATATATACTAGCCCACTGCAGACACATGCAGAAATCAACAAGGAATCAAAAAGTATTAAATCTGTGACAAAAATAATATCCGCTCTGTCTATACGATACCGTTTGATCAGCTGCTCGTCATCAAAAAAAACCCAACATTGTTCCGTTCCCTGAACGTTCGCGCACGTCTCTCTCGCCTCAGTGCCATCCCCTGCTGGCAACTCCTAACCCCTTAAGACACCTCTGAAGGTCTCTTAAATATCGTGGAGAGTAGGAGTGATTCTTAGACTTAAGAACGTTGATAAAAAGCTTTTATTCTTAAGTTTGAGAGTAGGACTAAATTTCGCAAATTCTCAGGACTTAAGTGTAAAATGGCACTCTAAGAAGCTTGATAAGTACGGCCCCAGGTCTTCTGGAAGATTTCCCAAGCTTTTATTAAAACAGGTCACAGGTAAACGTTACAGCGTTGGTCTCACTCCCGCAAAAGCATTGTCGATTGCGTATGTAAGCACCACCAGCCTCCATAAGCAGGCTTCTGTAAGAGTGAGCCGCGATGAAAGATTCTTCACTTTCTTTATAATAAAAGTCCAGTCGACCAAAGTGTCAAAAAGTTCTCAAGGTTGGGGGCAAGCCCAAGAAAAAGATGCAACAAGAGTGTGGGGGCCAGTTCAAGCCAATCGATGAGGGGAATTGTAACTACCGTATTTCCTTGAATTTGCGCAGGGAATATAGTATTCGCACGTCTAGAATTACTGCCGGGTCAAACTCGTTTCTCAAAATAATTAACGCATGCTTGGCCTTATCGCCGGTTCATTATTGAAGCTGGATCAAATTCGTTTCGCAAAATATTAATTTTATTATCGCATGTCTATAATTTTCACCGGGTTAAACTCGTTTCGCAAAATATTTAGCATATGGCTAGAACTTCCACCGGGTCAAATTCGTTACGTCACGAGTGACGCATCTGTCCTCATTTTCAAAATGGAGGAAGCTGCTTTCAATAGTTTACAATCGCACAAAGGAAAAAAGATAAAGAGCTTTTCAGTAGGATTTAAGGTCCAAGCTATTGAATACCGGTACAGTATGCTAAAGAGAACAGTAAGCAGCTATGTTTTATTAATATACCGTAGCTGCGTGTGTGAAATACTGTATAAGTCATTAAATGACTCCCGCCTCCTGGTGGTAGAGGGCGCTGCCGCGCTAGTGATCCTTCTTGCGACTTCCGGTACTGCAGAAGAAGTGAACACACGCAGCAAGAGATTTTTTTCTCTTGAGTTGAGTTGAGTTTGAGTTTATTTCCTTTTAACAAGGAGGGTATCTAAAATAAAACAGTTTTCTAAACTGGACTTTCAATGGAAGCAGGAGGTAATAATTAAAGGAATATCTCCATCGAGACAGAGACTTTTAAAACGGAAAAAAGGAAATAATGAAGACTTCTATAAACCAGTTATCGATGCTTTTGGTCAGAAGGAGCTGCAAATGGACTCCATTTATAAGTACAGGTAAGACCATAATAAGGTTTTTTTTAATTAAATGTGCTTTTCATGATGGTATGCTTACATCACACTTAAAGCGCACGACTAAATTTTATGGATTCCTTTTGGTAAACGCCGGAGTGAGAAGAGGTTTTAAAATAATTACCGCATGCACGGCCATCCCGCCGGTTTCCGGTAAACGCAGGAGTGACAGGAGGTTTTAAATTAATTAACGCCCCTGCGGCTATTCAAGGAAATACGGTAACTCAAATTATTATTATGATTTAAACATATACATTTTTGACCTTTGTACCATTAGAGGACCGCTTGAAATTGGGGTTACACAGAGTCATCATGTCATGTCAAGTCATGTATCTGTGTTTACACGTAACACACATCGTCTCCAAAACAATAAATAGTGATAGTCAGGCAGGCCTGAAGGTCAAAGAGGCAGCTGCATATGTGTGTGCGTAATCAAAACCGTTTGAAGTCATTAACCTCTTAAGGCCCAAGCTGTTTGATTACATGCTTTTTTATTTTATTTCTCTTAGCTATTTGGGCTTATTGGACCCTAATTAGAATAAAAACTAAGAATTATCTTTTGATATGATGTACTTAGTCCATAAGTACACAACCGTGTACTTCATGTTTAGTGACATGCTGATTCTTATTTTTACACTTTTTTTTTCCAAATTCCATTGTATGTTATACTCTTCCGACACCACCAGATGGCAGTATAAGTGTCCACATAAGCGGCCATAAGACCCCAATTCAGTAGTGTACACAATTTTGGAAATATGAGCTAAAAGGTGCTGTCCACGCATGTGGCCACTAAGCCTTTTTAAAGTACAAAAAAAGAGGGTGAATTTAAGTGTATATTTGCTATGATATTCTAACACTGTGCATAGGTTCATTGGTCAATTCTATAGGTTATATTCAGTCACGTGACTTTTGAATGGAAGTATAGGAAGTGGTGGGCCACCAAAAAACATGGCTACTGTGCAGCAAACCGAGTGGGAACTATCTAAGTACTAGGGGTGTGGGAAAAAATCAATTCGAATTCGAATCGCGATTCTCACGTTGTGCGATTCAGAATCGATTCTCATTTTTAAAAAATCGTTGTTTTTTTTGTTTTTTTGTAACATTTTTATTAGAGATGTCCGATATCGGCCGATAATATCGGTCTGCCGATATTATCGGCCGATAAATGCGTTAAAATGTAATATCGGAAATTGTCGGTATCATTTTTTTTATTATCAGTATCGGTTTTTATTATTATTATTATTTTTTTTATTTTTTATTATTAAATCCACATAAAAAACACAAGATACACTTACAATTAGTGCACCAACCCAAAAAACCTCCCTCCCCCATTCACACTCATTCACACTCATTCACACAAAAGGGTTGTTTCTTTCTGTTATTAATATTCTGGTTCCTAAATTATATATCAATATATATCAATACAGTCTGCAAGGAATACAGTCCGTAAGCACACATGATTGTGCGTGCTGCTGGTCCACTAATAATACTAACCTTTAACAGTTAATTTTACAGATTTTCATTAATTACTAGTTTCTCTGTAACTGTTTTTATATTGTTTTACTTTCTTTTTTATTCAAGAAAATGTTTTTAATTTATTTATCTTATTTTATTTGATTCATTTTTTTAAAAAGTACCTTATCTTCACCATACCTGGTTGTCCAAATTAGGCATAATAATGTGTTAATTCCACGACTGTATATATCGGTTGATATCGGTATCGGTTGATATCGGTATCGGTAATTAAAGAGTTGGACAATATCGGCATATCGGATATCGGCAAAAAGCCATTATCGGACATCCCTAATTTTTTTTTTTTTTTTTTTTTTTTTAAATTAATCAATCCAACAAAACAATACACAGCAATACCATAACAATGCAATCCAATTCCAAAACCAAACCCGACCCAGCAACACTCAGAACTGCAGTAAACAGAGCAATTGAGAGGAGACACAAACACGACACAGAACAGACCAAAAGTAGTGAAACAAAAATGAATATAATCAACAACAGTATCAATATTAGTTACAATTTCAACATAGCAGTGATTAAAAATCTACCTAAATCACAAGTGCCTCAAAGGGCTGCACAAGCCACAACGACATCCGCGGTACAGAGCCCACATAAGGGCAAGGAACAACTCACAACCCCAATGGGACGTCGATGTGAATGACTATGAGAAACCTTGGAGAGGACCGCATATGTATCAGGTGAAAAGAGACGGCAGATCAACTGGTCTAAAAAGGGGGTCTATTTAAAGGCCAGAGTATACAAATAAGTTTTAAGATGGGACTTAAATGCTTCTACTGAGGTAGCATCTCTAACTGTTACCGGGAGGGCATTCCATACTACTGGAGCCCGAATAGAAAACGCTCTATAGCCCGCAGACTTTTTTTGGGCTCTGGGAATCACTAATAAGCCGGAGTTCTTTGAACGCAGATTTCTTGCCGGGACATATGGTACAATACAACCAGCAAGATAGGATGGAGCTAGACCGTGTAGTATTTTATACGTAAGTAGTAAAACCTTAAAGTCACATCTTAAGTGCACAGGAAGCCAGTGCAGGTGAGCCAGTATAGGTATATATAAAGGTATATACAATATAGGCGTAATATGATCAAACTTTCTTGTTCTTGTCAAAAGTCTAGCAGCCGCATTTTGTACCAACTGTAATCTTTTAATGCTAGACATAGGGAGACCCGAAAATAAAACGTTACAGCAATCGAGACGAGGAGTAACGAACGCATGAATAATGATCTCAGCAAGAAAGCAAATTAACAATCAGAATAGTTAACAAGATAAAAAAAAATATGGATAAATAAATGAATACAAAAAATAAAAAATGAATATATGAAATACAATATTTTTTACATACATAAACACAAAATAAAACGTGTCAACAAGTTGCATAAAATAAATTAAAAATACAATATAAATAAGGCACTGCACAAAACAAGATATCAAACCAGTATGACTTTAACAACTATATTACAAAAAAAGGGGATCCTACAGAGTTCTTTACTTGTGCTTTTTAATATTGCATTAACTAGAATGACTTACAAATTACTGTACACCAGGGAGTACTGTAATTACCTAACGTTACATTATTATTTTCCATAACAACTTAGCCCCCTCCACAATATTAACCCGAAGTTAAAACAGAACTAGCTATTTATTGATTAGCAATTGCCGAATCATGTAACATTAGCTTAATGCTAAAAAGCCAGGTTACTATCACATTCTGTAACAGACAAATCATTTCATGTAGGCTAACGTTACCTACCTGCTACCTCTGTCTTTTTCTCGTTTCTCCTCTTCTTTTCTCTTTTTTCTTCCCTGGGCACCTGACAGTTTTGGCCGTTTTGACATCTTGTGTTGATTTTTTGATGTGGTGACGTCCAAAAAGAGTCATGATACGGGAAGGGAGGGGGCGCACCGTGCCGGGGGAGGGGGGGCGTAATGTCGTAACAAATAATATTTCTATTAAATAGGCTTTACTTTGCATTTTAATTAACGTGGGATTATTTTATGTATTTAGAAATAATAGTACCAACTTTTTTTTCTTCTTTTTTTTTTTTTCCCTCCAACATTTGTGGCACTGGCGTGGCGCCGCCTATACGGCCTATGCCACGGGCCGGCCCTGGGTAGCAGGTTATAGTTTGCTTTGTACATCATTTTAGCTGTTTGCAAATTCACTATGTCGTGGGATTTCAGTATTTTTGACTCGTAGCCAGGCAGAGTGAAGGTCCAAGAGGCGTGCCTGTGCACTTAAGCAGAACAGTTTGAAGTCATTAAAGTTCAAATGTAGTGAATGAATTTCGGTGTTTATTTAAGCACTTTTCGTGTTGAAACAAAAGTGTGCACATGACTGTTGGAATGACAGCGTGTGCATGACTCCAAGCCAAAGACACTTATAAATAAAACAAACACGCCAAATAAAAATGTTACGTTTTTAAGGCACGTGATGACTTGCTTGTTTATTTCCAGTGAATTAAATCTTTTTATATGAATGAGTGTGAATGTTGTCTGTCTCTCCGCCTACCGCCCGAATGCAGCTGAGATAGGCTCCAGCGACCCCAAAAGGGACAAACGGTAGAAAATGGATGAATGGATGGATATTTATATTGCAATGATGGATGGAGACTTGAGGCTGGAAGGTGTACCGTGTACAACAACACACAGCACAGGCACTATTAGTAATTATACCCTTGCATCATCATTTTATTCCCCTTTCTGTTTACGTTCCTTCTTTGTTTGCAGTTTCCCTTCTCTTCACCCCTCCCCCTCTTGTTTTCCTCCCACCCTCTGTGCTGTGACATCATCACCGTGCTGCCGGCTCGGGTCGGGAGCAGGAAGTGGAGACGTGGAGAACGAGGAGCTGGCAGAGTGTCTGGCTGCAGCCCTGGTTACTATTTAGCTCCACTGGAGGTGTGGTGTGTTGCCATGGTTACCCCGTAGTCTGATGGCCCACAGCAGCTGGCGGGAGGAAAATCTGTGAACTGTGAAATGATGTTTTACGCCACTTTGCATGGGAGTGATTTTCAAACTAATATAATTTTAAAGTGCCGATGAATGCACTTTTTAGCCGCTGCCAAATTTGGGGTTAAAGTATCCATGCATCCATTTTCTACCACTTGTCCCTTTTTTGGGGGGTCGCGGGGGGTGCTGGAGCCTATGGATGTTAATTTGTGTCGTTATTCCAAAAGCTTTCTTTTATGTACCGTATTTTTCGGACTATAAGTCGCAGTTTTTTTCATAGTTTGGCCGGGGGTGCGACTTATACTCAGGAGCGACTTATGTGTGAAATTATTAACACATTACCGTAAAATATCGAATAATATTATTTAGCTCATTCACGTAAGAGACTAGACGTATAAGATTTCATGGGATTTAGCGATTAGGAGTGACAGATTGTTTGGTAAACGTATAGCATGTTCTATATGTTATAGTTATTTGAATGACTCTTACCATAATATGTTACGTTAACATACCAGGCACGTTCTCAGTTTGTTATTTATGCCTCATATAACGTACACCTATTCAGCCTGTTTTTCACTATTCTTTATTTATTTTAAATTGCCTTTCAAATGTCTATTCTTGGTGTTGGCTTTTATCAAATACATTTCCCCAAAAAATGCGACTTAGACTCCAGTGCGACTTATATGTTTTTTTTCCTTCTTTATTATGCATTTTCGGCCGGTGCGACTTATACTCCGGAATGACTTATAGTCCGAAAAATATGGTAACTGAATTTTTTTGCATTTCAATTTTGTGAACTGAATGTCAAGTTATGCTGACAATTTCATTGAATAAAAACTTGTGAGCAAATTTGTGTTTTAAAATTCAGCGTAAAAAAAAATTCAGTCTAAAAAAAGACCCGTGTCTCATGACTTTTCTGCACTGAATTTTTACACACTCAATTTTAAAACACTGTATTTTAACAAACTGACTATTTAAACACACTAATGATGCTTTTATTTTTTATTGATGCTTTTATTTTTTTCTGTATTGTGTAGTTATAATTATATGCTTTTACTCGTAACTGTATTGAGTTTGTGGACCCCAGGAAGACTAGTGGGTTGTTGTGGCAACCAGCTAATGGGGATCCTTAATAAAAAAATCAAATCAAATCACACACATTTTGCTATAAATTTCCATTCAATGAAATTGTCAGCATAATTTGATGTAAAAAAAATGTATTTCACAAAATTCAAACGCAAAAAATTTAATGACCGTATTTTTCGTACTATAAATCGCAGTTTTTTTTTAGTTTGGCCAGGGGTGCGACTTATATTCAGGAGCGACTTATGTGTGAAATTATTAACGCATAACCGTAAAATATCAAATAATATTATTTAGCACATTCACGTAAGAGACTAGACGTATAAGATTTCATGGGATTTAGCGATTAGGAGTGACAGATTGTTTGGTAAACGTATAGCATGTTCTATATGTTCTAGTTATTTGAATGACTCTTACCATAATATGTTACGTTAACATACCAGGCACGTTCTCAGTTGGTTATTTATGCCTCATATAACGTACACTTATTCAGCCTGTTGTTCACTATTCTTTATTTATTTTAAATTGCCTTTCAAATGTCTATTCTTGGTGTTGGCTTTTATCAAATACATTTCCCCAAAAAATGCGACTTAGACTCCAGTGCGACTTATATGTTTTTTTTCCTTCTTTATTATGCATTTTCGGCCGGTGCGACTTATACTCCGAAATGACTTATAGTCCGAAAAATATGGTAACTGAATTTTTTTGCATTTCAATTTTGTGAACTGAATGTCAAGTTATGCTGACAATTTCATTGAATAAAAACTTGTGAGCAAATTTGTGTTTTAAAATTCAGCGTAAAAAAAAATTCAGTGTAAAAAAAGACCCGTCTCTCATGACTTTTCCGCACTGAATTTTTACACACTCAATTTTAAAACACTGTATTTTAACAAACTGACTATTTAAACACACTATTGATGCTTTTATTTTTTTATTGATGCTTTTATTTTTTTCTGTATTGTGTAGTTATAATTATAGGCTTTTACTTGTAACTGTATTGAGTTTGTGGACCCCAGGAAGACTAGTGGGTTGTTGTGGCAACCAGCTAATGGGGATCCTTAATAAAAAAATCCAATCAAATCACACACATTTTGCTATAAATTTTCATTCAATGAAATTGTCAGCATAATTTGATGTAAAAAAATTTATTTCACAAAATTCAAACGCAAAAAATGTAATTACCGTATTTTTCGTACTATAAATCGCAGGTTTTTTTTAGTTTGGCCAGGAGTGCGACTTATATTCAGGAGCGACTTATGTGTGAAATTATTAACGCATAACCGTAGAATATCAAATAATATTATTTAGCACATTCACGTAAGAGACTAGACGTATAAGATTTCATGGAATTTAGCGATTAGGAGTGACAGATTGTTTGGTAAACGTATAGCATGTTCTATATGTTATAGTTATTTGAATGACTCTTACCATAATATGTTACGTTAACATACCAGGCACGTTCTCAGTTGGTTATTTATGCCTCATATAACGTACACTTATTCAGCCTGTTGTTCACTATTCTTTATTTATTTTAAATTGCCTTTCAAATGTCTATTCTTGGTGTTGGGTTTTATTAAATAAATGTCCCCAAAAAATACAACTTATACTCCTGTGCGACTTATATATGTTTTTTTCCTTCTTTATTATTAGAGATATTATCGGCCGATAAATGCTTTAAAATGTAATATCGGAAATGATCGGTATCGTTTTTTTTTTTATCGGTATCGTTTTTTTATTTTTTATTTTTTTATTAAATCAACATAAAAAACACAAGATACACTTACAATTAGTGCACCAACCAAAAAACCTCCCTCCCTCATTTATACTCATTCACACTCATTCACACAAAAGGGTTGTTTCTTTCTGTTATTAATATTCTGGTTCCTACATTATATATCAATATATATCAATACAGTCTGCAAGGGATACAGTCCGTAAGCACACATGATTGTGCGTGCTGCTGGTCCACTAATAGTACTAACCTTTAACAGTTAATTTTACTAATTTTCATTAATTTCTATTTTCTATGTACCGTATTTTTCAAAGTATAAGTCGCACCTGCCGAAAATGCATAATAAACAAGGAAAAAAAACATATAAGTTGCACTGGAGCCCGGCCAAACTATGAAAAAAACTGCGATTTATAGTCCGAAAAATACGGCAACTGTTTTTATATTGTTTTACTTTCTTTTTTATTCAACTAAATGTTTTTAATTTATTTATCTTATTTTATTTTATTTATTTTTTTAAAAAGGACCTTATCTTCACCATACCTGGTTGTCCAAATTAGGCATAATAATGTGTTAATTCTTCGACTGTATATATAGTGGTATCGGTTGATATCGGTATCGGTAATTAAGAGTTGGACAATATCGGAATATCAGATATCGGCAAAAAGCCATTATCGGACATCTCTATTTATTATGCATTTTCGGCCGGTGCGACTTATACTCCGGAGCGACTTATAGTCCGAAAAATACGGTAACTGAATTTTTTTGCATTTCAATTTTGTGAACCGAATGTCAAGTTATGCTGACAATTTCATTGAATGAAAACTTGTGAGCAAATTTGTGTTTTAAAATTCAGCGTAAAAAAAAAAAGAAGTGTAAAAACGACCCGTGTCTCATGACTTTTCTGTTCTGAATTTTTACATACTCAATTTTAAAACACTGTATTTAACAAACTGACTATTTAAACGCACAAATTTTGCTATACATGTTTATTCAATGAAATCGTCAGCATAATTTGATGTAAAAAAATATATTTAGATAGACAGATAGATAGGTTTTTATTGTCATTGCACAAGTACAACAAAACTTTGTTTTCAGCACAAATCTGTTGATGATTAGACAAACAAACAGTGTACAGGGTTACAGAACAGGAACGCTGATGGGTCGCCACAAGGCGCCCCGTAAAAGATGGGAAAAAGGTAAAACGCTGGGGAAGGATGAGTAAAAAATACAATCTAGACTGGGCTCCTAAGGGGGCCCAGTCTGGAGTGGGAAAAAACCTAGCAAAGCACATATACATATTACAACGTACATCTTGAGATATCTAGCAACAGAGGGAAGGGAGTGCGAGGTCATGATGGTTGGCCGCAGCTCTCAGGCGCTGACCATCCATTCATCACCCCTATTCAAACGCAAAAAAATTTAATTACCTAAATTCAGTTTCCAAAAAGCTTTAATGATAGAGACACAAATTAACCTTTATAAAAATGTTTTAAATTGAATAATATTTATATAGTGCTTTTTCTCTAGAGACTCAAAGCGCTTCACATAGTGAAACCCATTATCTAAATCTTTAAGCTACATTTAAACCAGTGTGGGTGGCACTGGGAGCAGGTGGGTAAAGTGTCTTGCCCAAGGACACAAAGGCAGCGACTAGGATGGCGGACGCGGGAATCGAACCTGGGACCCTCAAGTTAACAACTGAGCCACGCCGCCCATTTTCAACTAAACCACCCATTTTGATTTGGTTACAATTGTGTTTTAAGAACCACGTTTTCAAGGAATTATAATAGAATTGAGCAGAAATGGGGAAGTTTTATTATGCAGCTAAATACCTACCATTGCTCCTTTGGTCTCAACACAACAAAGCACAGTTAGACGCCGTATTCTCCGATATTCATCCAATTATATCCAATAATTAATTAGGCAAGGCAACTTTATTTGTATAGCGCTTTTCATACACAAGGCATTTTCTTACCTTACATGCTGTCAGGGTTCCCCCTGACAGTTTGGTTGCGTTTGTCTTAGTTTCCTGTCAGTTCTTTTATTTTGTCTTCATTTCCTGCTTGTATCCCTGAGTGCTTTTTCCCCTCAGCTGTGGCTGATTGGCACCGGGCCACACCTGGTGTCAATCAGCCAGATGCTATTTGAACCTGCCTTCCCCTCCAGTCAGGGCTGGATTATTGTCATTCCTACCTGTCGCGTAGATATTGTTGTAGCTTCTACCTGTCACTACTACCTGTCATTATACTTGTTGTTGTAGCTCTGTCTACTTTTGTCCACTCTGCTCATGTCATAGTTCCTTCGTGTCACAGTAAGTGTTTTTGTTTCTTGTCGACAGTTAGCCTTTGTGCTATTTTAGTTCATAGCCAAGTTTGTTCTCCGCCTTGTGCGCGCCTTTAGTTTGTACCCTTTTGTTTGTTTTTTTGCTATAGTGTTTAATTAAATCATGTTTTCCTGTTCAATGCCTGCCACCATCTCTGCATCTTGGGGTTCACCACCTACACACCCTGACACATGCGACCACATCGTAACACAATGACCCCCAAACTGATGGAGAGATGAATCAGGGAACCCCTATTGACATAGCTTGTATAAAATAGTGTTTTAAATTAAATAGTTCCTAAAGCTACCTTGTTATTGTGCTACACTAAGATATTGAAACAATACAATATAGCGGCGCAATTGCTAGCTTACACTGACTAGTGCCACAAATCCCTAGCTGGCAAACAGAGCGCTAATCATTAGCTACCTTTAATGCTAACACTCACACTATTGACTAGATCCACTCGACATCCATTGCACTGGTCGCCCAGGGTGGGGGGGTCCCCACATCTGCGGTCCCCTCCAAGGTTTCTCATTGCATCCCTAGTGGGTTGAGTTTTTTTTTGCCCTGCCGAGGATGTCGTTGTGGCTTGTGCAGCCCTTTGAGACACTTGTGATTAAGTGCTATATAAATAAACTTTGATTGATTGATGAACACAAGAATTATTTGTTTTGTACGTTTATACGCAGACCCTCTGTTGAAGACCTCTGGTGTAGATAATACGTGTTGAATACATTTTGCTCCACTGTCACTTTTATAACCTGTTTTTTGAGTCTGTCTGCAAAATGTTGGAAAGCTCCAGATTGCAAATGAAACCACGCCCCACCCTCTCCAAAAGTATCATAATCTATCATTTGGAAATGTAAAATGTTTGGATATACAAACTCCGTTTCCATATGAGTTGGGAATTTGTGTTAGATGTAAATAGAAACGGAATACAATGATTTGCAAATCATTTTCTACCCATATTCAGTTGAATATGCTACAAAAACAACATATTTGATGTTCAAACTGATAAACTTTTTTTTTTTTTTGCAAATAATCATTAACTTTAGAATTTGATGCCAGCAACACGTGACAAAGAAGGTGGCAATAAATACTGATGAAGTTCAAAAAGAGAGGTAAAACAAAAGTAGCGAACAGAAGGAAAAAAGATAAATAAATAACGTGACAACGCCGAACAAGCAGAAATGCACAGAACCATAACAGCGTAAGTCACTGCTTCTTCGTCTTCTACTTTCATTTACGGTATGTGCTGCGCATGTCAAAATTAGGTATTCCGATTTAAGGTGTGACGCATGAAAATGCACGTCACACTCGCATCATTTTTTCAGGGTCCATGTACAAGATTAAATACATTTCGCCCATGTACATGTAGCTATAGCCTGGTTAGGGAGGAGCTCCTCCCCATCTGGCTGAGAGCTTTACCTGATGTCTAAATAAGTATGTCAACCTCGCTGTGATGTCACAACGTAGCCGATTGCAAAACCCAGCGAAAATAGGCTTTAAAAACTGCGTGCAAGCTCACGGCAAAATGCATGCTTATGATTTGATGATGATTTGGCATTGTTTAACACAAGTATCCAACATTGTGACATTTATTAGTGAGAATAGACAATATTCATCCAAGGTCCCCTTTGATGTTTGAATGGGGTTTCAGTGTGCATAATTCCTAATTAAAGGCTTTGCCTTCCTTAAATCGTGTTTATCCGTTGTGGTTTAATTAGCTGGGACACAATGGTTACCATATGTAACTATGTTCTCTCTTTTATCGCTCCGCTCCAAGGGTTATGTTCTTATTGTTGTTTGTTTATTCATTAGTTAGTTACAATGTAGCAGGATGATGGAAAAACTGACACGCTGATTTCCAAGCAAACTTTGTGGAATGGTGTGACGTACAGCCGTGGTCAAAAGTTTACATACACTTATGTCATGGCTGTCTTGAGTTTCCAATCATTTCTACAACTCTTATTTTTTTGTGATAGAGTGATTGGAGCACATACTTGTTTGTCACAAATAAACATTCATGAAGTTTGGTTCTTTTATGAATTTATTATGCGTTTACTGAAAATGTGAGCAAATCTGCTGGGTCAAAAGTATACATACAGCAATGTTAATATTTGCTTACATGTCCCTTGGCAAGTTTCACTGCAATAAGGCGCTTTTGGTAGCCATCCACAAGCTTCTGGTTGAATTTTTGACCACTCCTCTTGACAAAATTGGTGCAGTTCAGCTAAATGTGTTGTTTTTCTGACATGGACTTGTTTCTTCAGCATTGTCCACACGTTTAAGTCAGGACTTTGGGAAGGCCATTCTGAAACCTTAAATCTAGCCCAATTTAGCCATTCCTGTACCATTTTGACGTGTGTTTGGGGTCATTGTCCTGTTGGAACACCCAACTGCGCCCAAGACCCAACCTCCTGGCTGATGATTTTAGGTTGTCCTGAAGAATTTGGAGGTAATCCTCCTTTTTTCATTGTCCCATTTACTCTCTGTAAAGCACCAGTTAAATTGGCAGCAAAACAGGCCCAGAGCATAATACTACCACCACCATGCTTGACGGTAGGGGTGGTGTTCCTGGGATTAAAGGCCTCACTTTTTCTCCTCCAAGCATATTGCTGGGTATTGTGGCCAAACAGCTAAATTCAAATGGACAAAGATAAGACCTTCTGGAGGAAAGTTCTGTGGTTGGTAACCAGTGTAACCAAATATTAACATTGCTGTATATATAGAATAGAATAGAATAGAATAGAAAGTACTTTATTCTTGGAACAGAGAATGGAACAAGACTTCCAAGAACTTTGTTCTTGGAACAACAACAATACATTTGACCCAGCAGATTTGGTCACATTTTCAGTAGACCCATAATAAATTCATAAAAGAACCAAACTTCATGAATGTTTTTTGTGACCAACAAGTACACTGCAAAAAGTCAGTGTTCAAAAACAAGAAAAAAAAAAAAATACTAAAATGAGGGGTATTTCAGTCGAACTAAGCAAAATTATCTGTCAATAGAACAAGAAAATTTGGCTTGTCAAGACTTTCCAAAACAAGTAAAATTAGCTAACGTCAATGAACCCAAAAATACCTTAAAATAAGTATATTCTCACTAATAACAACTGTACTACTATATGAGTATGTATTTTCTATTGTTTCATTGAAAATAAAACAGCAAAGTCCATTTGGCCGTCATCTGTTTTAATTATGAGACACAATTGTGTCAAAGTCATGATTTTTTTTTCATGCTTGAAATAAGAAATTATTACTTGAAAAAAGTAGTTTTATACTTGTGAGTGTTGGTGACACAGCTTTGCAACAGCTGATATTCTAGTTTCAAGCATGTTTTACTCAATATACACTACCGTTCAAAAGTTTGGGGTCACCCAAACAATTTTGTGGAATAGCCTTCATTTCTAAGAACAAGAATAGACTGTCGAGTGTCAGATGAAAGTTCTCTTTTTCTGGCCATTTTGAGCGTTTAATTGACCCCACAAATGTGATGCTCCAGAAACTCAATCTGCTCAAAGGAAGGTCACTTTTGTAGCTTCTGTAACGAGCTAAACTGTTTTCAGATGTGTGAACATGATTGCACAAGGGTTTTCTAATCATCAATTAGCCTTCTGAGCCAATGAGCAAACACATTGTACCATTAGAACACTGGAGTGATAGTTGCTGGAAATGGGCCTCTATACACCTATGTAGATATTGCACCAAAAACCAGACATTTGCAGCTAGAATAGTCATTTACCACATTAGCAATGTATAAAGTGTATTTCTTTAAAGTTAAGACTAGTTTAAAGTTATCTTCATTGAAAAGTACAGTGCTTTTCCTTCAAAAATAAGGACATTTCAATGTGACCCCAAACTTTTGAATGGTAGTGTAGCTCATAAAATCTCAGCAACAAGCTGTAATATCTTACTGAGATCATTTAGGACCAAAACCCTTAAAACAAGTAAAACACTCTAACATAATTACTTATGTTAGAGTGCGCAAGTCCCGGGATGCCCAAAATGTCCATAACACACTCAGCCGAGTCCCACGGGGAGGGGAGGATAAAAGTTGGAAAAGTCTGCAAAAAAAGTCCCAAAAATGTTCAAAATCCCACAAGTCCCGCCGCCAGCCGGGATGCCCAAAATGTCCAAAACGCGCCCAGCAAAGTCCCACAGGAAGGCGGGGAGAAAAGTGAGAATAGTCGGTAAAATGTTCAAAAATCACACCCGGGTTCCATGTGGAACTCTAACCTGGGTAGGTATTTTGAACATTTTTGGGACTTTTGCCGACTTTTTCAACTTTTATCCTCCCCTCCCCGTGGGACTCGGCTGGGTGTGTTATAGACATTTTGGGCATCCCGGGACTTGCGCGGCCGGCGGCGGGACTTGTGGGATTCGAACCTGGGTAGGTATTTTGAACAAAATTGGGACTTTTGACCATTTTGGCCGCCTTTTCCCCTCTTCTTCCCGGCCTTCCTGTGCACCATTGCTGCGTATGTTTTGGACATTTGGACAAAAATAGTTTCAAGCATGTTTTATTCAATATAGGTCATCAAATCTCAGCAACAAGCTGTAATATCTTACTGAGATCATTTAGGACCAAAACACTTAAAAACAAGTAAAACACTCTAACATAAAATCTGCTTAGTGAGAAGAATTATCTTATTAGACAGAAAATAAGCAAATATCACCCTTATTTGAGATATTTAATCGTACTTAGATTTCAGTTTTCGCAGTGTATGTGCTCCAATCACTCTATCACAAAAAATTAAGAGTTGTAGAAATGATTGGAAACTCAAGACAGCCATGACATTATGTTCTTTACAAGTGTATGTCAACTTTTGACCACGACTAAGTCAGATAAGAAGATCATTGTTATGTTTTTCCCTTTCCCTAGTGCAGGGGTCACCAACGCGGTGCCCGCGGGCACCAGGTAGCCCGTAAGGACCAGATGAGTAGCCCGCTGGCCTGTTCTAAAAATAGCTCAAATAGCAGCACTTACCAGTGAGCTGCCTCTATTTTTTTTAATTTTATTTATTTACTAGCAAGCTGGTCTCACTGTGCCCGACATTTTTAATTCTAAGAGAGACAAAACTCAAATAGAATTTGAAAATCCAAGAAAATATTTTAAAGACTTGGTCTTGACTTGTTTAAATAAATTCATTATTTTTTTTACTTTGCTTCTTATAACTTTCAGAAAGACAATTTTAGAGAAAAAATACAACCTTAAAAATGATTTTAGGATTTTTAAACACATATACCTTTTTTACCTTTTAAATTCCTTCCTCTTATTTCCTGACAATTTAAATCAATGTTCAAGTACTTTTTTTTTTTTATTGTAAAGAATAATAAATACATTTTAATTTAATTCTTCATTTTAGCTTCTGTTTTTTCGACGAAGTATATTTGTGAAATATTTCTTCAAACTTATCATGATTAAAATGCAAAAAAATTATTCTGGCAAATCTAGAAAATCTGTAGAATCAAATTTAAATCTTATTTCAAAGTCTTTTGAATTTCTTTTAAAATTTTTGTTCTGGAAAATCTAGAAGAAATAATGATTTGTCTTTGTTAGAAATATAGCTTGGTCCAATTTGTTATATATTCTAACAAAGTGCAGATTGGATTTTAACCTATTTAAAACATGTCATCCAAATTCTAAATTAATCTTAATCAGGAAAAATTAGTAATGATGTTCCATAAATTCTTTTTTAAATTTTTTCAAAAAGATTCGAATTAGCTAGTTTTTCTCTTCTTTTTTTCGGTTGAATTTTGAATTTTAAAGAGTCGAAATTGAAGATAAACTATGTTTCAAAATGTAATTGTCATTTTTTTCGTGTTTTCTCCTCTTTTAAACCATTCAATTAAGTGTAAACATCATTAATTATTAATAATAACATAGAGTTAAAGGTAAATTGAGCAAATTGGCTATTTCTGGCAATTTATTTAAGTGTGTATCAAACTGGTAGCCCTTCGCATTAATCAGTACCCAAGAAGTAGCTCTTGGTTTCAAAAAGGTTGGTGACCCCTGCCCTAGTGGATAATAACACTGCAGAATTCAGGCATCTCAACAAGGTTGGCATTTATTATGTATTGGAAGACATGATGTTGGATGGTATAGGAAGTAAAAATGGGAGAAAATATGGTCCCCACTTTGCGGCTATAAAAGCCTCCGCTTCCTCTGGAAAGACTTTCTACTTGTGTCCTCCATTCATGCAGAATTGTGAGGTTAGAGGTCACTGGTGCTGAACTTTCTGGTTCACCATCTCCCTTCTGGTTTATCCCCACCAAACTCTTCCAGACATGCCTTTATGGACCTGGCCAAGACAGAAAAAGCTGTTCCTCTAATTGCTCCTTAAAAGGAGTCCAATTAGTTTATTACAAGTCTGTATATGACATTGTTTTCCAGATTGTTAAATTATGTAAGAGCGATGAAAGGACACAAAACAAAAAGCACTCTTCTCTCCCTCTCTTTTCCTGCTCCTCTCATGTCACGGATGAGCAGATTATATGAGAGATGCTGAGTGGTGCCGATGGAGGCCTCTGATTGGATCAGATGTACTGTACTTCCCTTTCCTGGGAACATTTGGTACCCGGGTCTCAGTTATTATTCTGCTGGAGTCTGCAAATAATGCTGCTGGTCATCTGTTAGTGTTTGTGTGTCAAAGCACATTACCTGAAAATATGATGAAATAATCTAAAAGTGAGGTTTTTTTCAACATCATTCACAAATTGTCACGTTTATTATCTTGTTTTTTTTGCAATATTTTAAATATAATACAATTTGTGAACTCACTTATTCCCTGGCATTGTTGCTAATTATCACATTGATCATACAAAACAAAAAACATTTATTTAAAAAAAAAAATTATACTTTTTTTTTTATTATTTAAGAATTGTTTGATTTCATTATTATAATTTTTTATTTATTTATTTATTTAAAAAAAATAAAATTGTTTTGTGTTGTCTATCTGAGATGGCGACTTGTCCAGGGTGTACTCCGCCTACTGCCCAAGTGCAATTAGGATAGGCTCCAGCACCCCCCGCGACCCTGAGAGGGACAAGCGGTAGAAAGTGGATGGATGGATGGATGTTTAAAAAAAATAGTTTATTTACTTGCTACCTTAAAAATAAAAATACAGACAAACAAACAAAACTCATTGAAAAAAATATTACTTATATTTTATTATTAAAAAATATTTCAATATAATGTACATTTTTTTTGTACGGTTTCAAAAATCCATCCATCCATTTCCACCGTTCGGGGTCGCGGGGGTGTGGGGGGAGGGGGGTGTGGGGGGGGGGGTGCTAGAGTCTATCTCAGCTTCTTCGGGCGGAAGGCGGAGTACACCCTGGACAAGTCGCCACCACATCACAGGGCCAACACAGATAGACTGACAACATTCACACTCACATTCACACACTAGTGCCAATTTATTTTTAATAATTGCTACTTTAAAATACAAATATACAGTATATGTATATATATATATATATATATATATATATATATATATATATATATATATATATATATATATATATATATATATATATATATATATATATATATATATATATATATATATCTATCCTTCATTTCTAAGAACAAGAATAGACTGTCGAGTTTCAGATGAAAGTTCTCTTTTTCTGGCCATTTTGAGCGTTTAATTGACCCCACAAATGTGATGCTCCAGAAACTCAATCTGCTCAAAGGAAGGTCAGTTTTGTAGCTTCTGTAACGAGCTAAACTGTTTTCAGATGTGTGAACATGATTGCACAAGGGTTTTCTAATCATCAATTAGCCTTCTGAGCCAATGAGCAAACACATTGTACCATTAGAACACTGGAGTGATAGTTGCTGGAAATGGGCCTCTATACACCTATGTAGATATTGCACCAAAAACCAGACATTTACAGCTAGAATAGTCATTTACCACATTAGCAATGTATAGAGTGTATTTATTTAAAGTTAAGACTAGTTTAAAGTTATCTTCATTGAAAAGTACAGTGCTTTTCCTTCAAAAATAAGGACATTTCAATGTGACCCCAAACTTTTGAACGGTAGTGTATATGTATATATATATATATATATATATATATATATATATATATATATATATATATATATATATATATATATATATATATATATATATATATATATATATATATATATATATATATATATATATATATAAGGTTTTAATATTATATACTTATATATATATATATATATATATATATATATATAATATTTTAATATTATATATATATATAATATTTAAAATTAAATGAGATTGTATAAAATCACCCAAAAAAAACATAACAAAATGCAAATCTCTAAAAGTGTAATTAAAAAAATATTGTTAAAATACAAATTTAAAATATTATTTTTTAAAAATGTTTATATTTCATAAAAAAATTAAATAAAAATACATTTTAAAATATTTTTTCCCGTCTTATTTAAGCAAAATTTTCTTAATAAAATCTAATTAATACACAATTTTTAAAAAATCCAAAAAATAATTACATAATTTTTTTACTTAATATGTACACTTTTAAGAAATATTTATTTTTGTTATTATATTACAATTATTTTTTCAAATAAAACTAAAAACCAAAACTAATTTGAAGGTTATGGATAGAGGCCAGGGGCCGTACTTATCAAGCTTCTCAGAATTACTCCTAAGAAGTCTGCTAAGAGTTGACTTAAGAGTAAATAAATTCTTCGCTGAAAGCTGCACTTAAAAGTTAGTTATCAAGCGTCTTACTCACACTTTCAGCGAAGTGTAGGACTGAATCTTAAGTGTCACACTCAGAGCTGAATTACGACATTACTATGTGCCGTAAATGGAATTTTAGGTGACGTCATTTCTGTGTCCATAGAAATGACCAATCACGGAAGGGAATCCGTTGTCTAAGAATAAAGAAATATCTTGGAAATATTTAAGTGGACAATGGGAGTGTATATTTTGACAATAAACTACAAAATAATACAAAACAAACTAGTCCCCGCCGGCACTCACGCTACCGCTCCCTCTCTTCTGTCGCCCACACACTCACTGACGTCACTCACCTCACGCCCACACACATACGCTACTGTCATAACATTTTCTTTCCAATTCATTAATTAGGCAACTAATTTGAAACTGGTGTGGGTGGCTCTATATATACTAGCCCACTGCAGCCACATGCAGAAATCAACATGGAATCGAAAAGTATTAAATCTGTGACAAAAATAATACCCGCTCTGTCTAAACGATACCGTTTGATCAGCTGCTCGTCATCAAAAAAAAAAAAAACATTGTTCCGTTCCCTGAACGTTCACGCACGTCTCTCTCGCCTCAGTGCCATCCCCTGCTGGCAACTCCTAACTACTTAAGACACCTCTGAAGGTCTCTTAAATATCGTGGAGAGTAGGAGTGATTCTTAGACTTAAGAACATTGATAAAAAGCTTTTATTCTTAAGTTTGAGAGTAGGACTAAATTTCGCAAATTCTCAGGACTTAAGTGTAAAATGGCACTCTAAGAAGCTTGATAAGTACGGCCCCAGACCTCTTAGTTTAGATCCAGCATTAAATTATACACCTTTCTAAATACTCTCCTCATAAGATTCTTCTAAAAAAAACAACTTAAACAATTCATGAAGAAGTGAACAAATTGTCATCCATTTTCCAGACACTCACTGAAATTGAAAGTTTTATTTCATCACCTATACCTTACCCCTCCACAAAGTTTAGTGCTGCACAAATCATCTTTATGATCCATAAGAGGATGAAACGAGTGCCACAATGTAAACATGGGGAACATGCTATCATGGAGAAGCCTGCAGAAAGTGTGACTTATATGAGTTTTGACAGAGCGGCCATCACGCCGCTCAAAAGCTGTTTCATAACCTTATAATGCAGGCAGAAACAATTGAATTGAAAAGCATGAAGTTTCCCCATCACAAGTGTCGTTCACAGCAGGCAGAGATGGTGCGTGAAGTGTGATAGGGACGTGCTCACTTGAGTAGATGATGCTGTAATCCTGCAGTAAAAAAGATTTATCCCCTACTGCATGCTGGTAGAGGACACCACTAGTGGACCATGACCGGCAGCCCAATTCCATCTGGACCACACGGAATGATACTTACTTGCGATCTATTAAGAGGGGGAGGGACATTTGGAAGAGTTACGAGTCCCCTTTATTTGTTATAGCCTCTTAAATGCTGTATCGTAAACACAGTAGTTAGGTAGGTCAAAATAAATAAGCACATATTGAATGGCTTGTTTTGATGCATATCATAAATTGTGAGATTATTGTAAAATGATGACTCAGTCCACTTAGTTGTAGTATCAGACACGTCTTGTATAACGTGGTCTTTTATTAGATGCATGATCTTGGGTCTATAAACTTAAATGTCCGTGTATTGATTACCGGGGTTTATGGCGTCGATGAAAACAAAAAGAGTGTGTATTATGGAGGACAAATTTGAAAAAGCTGTTTCAAATAGAAACACTCTCTCTAAAAGGTTTGGGGGCCTAAAGCTAATTCATTTAGATCAGGGGTGTCAAACGTACGGGTTTAATACATGAATATCTCAACATGTATTAATTACACTGCAATTGTTAAAAATGTGATATTTTGGGGTGGATTTCAATGTATTTTTATGGAAGATGTTAATTTTAGATACAAGTGTTTTTAATTAAGAGCTCTGGCACGGAATCAATTAAGCTCCATCTCGAATCCGTTGCATTGAAATGCCATTGTTGGTTCAGAGCCCCCCGAAACACCACCATTTTTACATGCAACATGCTTTTAAATAATAAAAACTGATTTATAAATAAAACAATATCAAATTAAAACCTCTAAAGGCTTATTGGCCACATGCGTGGACAGCACCTTTTAGCTCGTATTTCCAAAATTGTGTACACTACTGAATTGGGGTCTTACGGCCTCTTATGTGGACACTTATACTGCCATATGGTGGTGTCAGAAGAGCATAACATACAATGGAATTTGGAAAAAAAAAAAGTGTAAAACTAAGAATTAGCATGTCACTAAACATGAAGTACACGTTTGTGTACTTATGGACTAAGTACATCATATCACAAGATGATTCTTAGTTTTTATTCTAATTAGGGTCCAATAAGCCCAAATAGCAAAGAGAAATAAAAAAGCATGTAAACAAACAGCTTGGGCCTTAAGAGGTTAAAATCAATACAATAGAATGTACTACAATTGACTACAGTCATTTTTTGAAGTAATGTAATAATTAGGGCTGCAACTAACGATTAATTTGATAATCGATTAATCTGTCGATTATTACTTCGATTGATCGATTAATAATCGGATAAAAGAGACAAACTACATTTAAATTCTATCCTATCCAGTATTTTATTGAGAAAAAAAACAGCATACTGGCACCATACTTATTTTGATTATTGTTTCTCAGCTGTTTGTAAAAAAACAAAGGTTTAAAAAAAAAAATAAAATAAAAAAAATTTAAAAAAATACTTCTGCCCATGCGCATAGCATAGATCAAACGAATCGATGACTAAATTAATCGGCAACTATTTTAATAATCGATTTCAATCGATTTAATCGATTAGTTGTTGCAGCCCTAGTAATAATACTGTACAGTTTTACCTTGGAGAGAGGACTTCTACAGTATCTCCTTCCAGCTGCTTTTCTGTCAAACACACCATCAGCAGCTTCTACATTTTTTTTTTTTATCAATAAACGTCGCCCATTTAGAAATTCATTATTTCTATAAATCAATCAATATCGTCCGCTTCTTTGCACCACTGTCTTTCTCTCAATTTCTTCAGACTAATGGTTGGAAAAACAAAGTTATGTCTTGCTAGCTATTAGCTAATGTTAGCGAGTGAGATGTTTTGATCGGATCTTGCAGGGTTCACTGGAACATTCGCTACGCCAATTAGCGATGGTAAAAGGTTCATAACGCAAATGTTTGCTTGCAACTTAGAGCATAACAGTTAGCCGAGAGACTGCTTGTATACAAAAAACTTGTGCCATTTTTTTATTGTAAAGCAATACAAAAATCAAGCCAAATGCTTTTCTCATTCAACTATAATCACAAGTTTTTTTTTCAGTTGAAAATTGTGGGATTTACAATCTATTACGTTTTATTGCCGACCCAAACCAAATGCTTGTAAAACTATCCCGTGGGAAAATGTGCTTCAATGGTCACATAATAAAAACAATCCTTCTGTTTGTTTGCACTTATTTGTCTGTAATGAAGGATGTTTTATGGCTCTCTTTTTTGGCAGTCTTTCCAAGCTGACAGAGTGTCAATAATCATGGCGGTTAAAAGCACATTAAGTTGATGTACACGCACAGAACGCTTGTGGTCCATGAGCATTGGTATTCAATGGGGCTCGTCTCTAACTGGGTCGACTCGGGTCAAAGTAGTGAGTCATGTCAGGTTTTTTTTGTTGTTGTTTTTTATTTTTTTTACAGAGATACAGTGATTTCCGATAATCAGGGCTTTTGTGGGACCGTGAGCCTACACTCGGAGAATACAATACATATTTTCTGGAGAAAAAACTATTAATTTGACCTTTAAATCCCTTTTAATCCCTGCACAAAACCACATTTGGTTATTGCTGTGGTTTGGTTGCTTTCAGACGTGCTTATTAACAAAGTACTGTATTTTCCGGACTATAAACCACTACTATTTTCCCACGCTATGAACCCTGCGGCTTATAAACGGGTGCGGCTAATTTGTGAATTTTTCTTTGCCCTACGCTGCAAAAACTGAAATCTAAGTAAGATTAAATACCTCAAATAAGGGTGATATTTGCGTATTTTCTCTCTGATAAGATAATTCTTCTCACTAAGCAGATTTTATGTTAGAGTGTTTTACTTGTTTTAAGTGTTTTGGTCCTAAATGATCTCAGTAAGATATTACAGCTTGTTGCTGAGATTTTTTGACCTATATTGAGTAAAACATGCTTGAAACTAGAATATCAACTGTTGAAAAGCTGTGTCATCAACACTCACAAGTATAAAACTACTTTTTCAAAGTAATAATTTCTTATTTCAAGCATGAAATAAAAAAATCATGACTTTGACACAATTGTGTATCATAATTAAAACAGATGACGGCCAAATGCACTTTGCTGTTTTATTTTCCAATGAAACAATAGAAAAGATGTACTCTTATAGTAGTACAGTTGGCACAGTACAGTAAACTGACAGTTAATATTTAAACATTTGACATTTCAAACAATTTTGAACAGAAATAGTTCATGCACATTCGGATAAATTCTTCAAAATTACAATAAAAAAAAAATTGTCCGGGTAAAACATGCCTGAAACTAGAATATCAACTGATGCAAAGCTGTGTCATCAACACTCACAAGTATAAAACTACTTTGTTAAAGTAATCATTTCTTACTTCAAGCATGAAAAAAAAAAATCATGATGCCGAGCGCATATCATTATGTCAAGATAATGGCACTAGCATTTACTTAATTTAAGAATATTTTTCAACATATTGAGCAAAAAGGTCTATTTTTTTTTCTACCAAGAAAAGTGCACTTGTTATTAGTGAGAATATACTTATTTTAAGGTATTTTTGGGTTCATTGAGGTTAGCTAATTTTACTTGTTTTGGAAAGTCTTGACAAGCAGAATTTTCTTGTTCTATTGGCAGATAATTTTGCTTAGTTCAAATAAAATACCCCTAATTTTTGTATTTTTTTTCTTGTTTTTGAACACTGACTTTTTGCAGTGTACACGTTTGTGTACTTATGGACTAAGTACATCATATCAAAAGAGGATTCTTAGTTTTTATTCTAATTAGGGTCCAATAAGCCCAAATAACAAAGAGAAATTAAAAAAAAAGCATGTAAACAAACAGCTTGGGCCTTAAGAGGATAAAGCCGTAAAATTGACTGAAAAAAGTAGAATTTTTTTTTTTAATAAACACTAGGGATGTCCGATAATGGCTTTTTGCCGATATCCGATATTCCGATATTGTCCAACTCTTTAATTACCGATACCGATATCAACCGATATATGCAGTCGTGGAATTAACACATTATTATGCCTAATTTGGACAACCAGGTATGGTGAAGATAAGGTACTTTTTAAAAAAAATTGTAAAATAAGATAAATAAATTAAAAACATTTTCTTGAATAAAAAAGAAAGTACAACAATATAAAAACTGTTACATAGAAACTAGTAATGAATGAAAATTAGTCAAATTAACTGTTAAAGGTTAGTACTATTAGTGGAGCAGTAGCACGCACAATCATGTGTGCTTATGGACTGTATCCCTTGCAGACTGTATTGATATATATTGATATATAATGTAGGAACCACAATATTAATAACAGAAAGAAACAACCCTTTTGTGTGAATGAGTGTAAATGGGGGAGGGAGGTTTTTTGGGTTGGTGCACTAATTGTAAGTGTATCTTGTGTTTTTTATGTTGATTTAATTAAAAAAACCAAAAAAAACGATACCGATAATAAAAAAACTGTTACCGATAATTTCCGATATTACATTTTAAGGCATATATCGGCCGATAATATCGGCAGGCCGATATTATCGGACATCTCTAATAAACACTACCCATCCATCCATTTCCCTACCATAATTGAACAATAAAATGAAAAGGAATAAATAATACACAACAATATACAGTATTATATTGTTATTGCAAGAGGCTGTAATATAAATCACAATGTAGATTTTATGCCATATATGATATATTTGACCCTAATTCTACGAGCGTAGTTGTGTAGTATATGTTGGCTCATTTGTTAGAATTATTATTAATGTAAGGGCAGTGATTTTGTGGAATCCTCCTCCATATTTGTCTTAGTGATGAGAATAAAGCTGTCAGAGCTCCCGGAGCATTCTCTATTACAGGAAATTACGCTAAGATTTATATTATAGACCCAGCGGAGTAACAGCCATTAATCCTGCCGCTTCAGCTCAATTAGCATAGGAGGGAACAGCAAGTTCTTCCCATTTTGTTTCATGGCGATGCTTTGTGCCAAGGCTGCGCTACACGTCCTCCTTATAGCAGGTTGTGCTGCATCCATCGATCTGCGCTCATGCGTTTGAACTGACAGGAGCAATCAAAGGTCACCAGAGGCCTGTCAGCTTCCTCACAGCCAACCTCGGTTCTTTTCTCGCCCTGACATTTAACAGGAGCAACCATTTTAATGTGATACTCTTTGCTTTCATGTAACAGCCAAGAGCTTCTTTTACCGCCGTCACAGCTTTTATACATCACCTGTTATGTTGTATTAATAAAATAACATTTATTAACTGTAAATATACTGTTTTATAGAGAATAAAATAATCATTACCTTAGAATTTAATGGCAGCAACACATTGCAACAATGTTGGCACAGGGACATTTTTACCACTGTGTTACATGGCCTTTCCTTTTAACAACACTCAGTAAACGTTTGGGAACTGAGGAGACACATTTTTGAAGCTTCTCAGGTGGAATTCTTTCCCATTCTTGCTTGATGTACAGCTTAAGTTGGTCTCCCTTGTGCTATTTTAGGCTTCATAATGCACCACACATTTTCAATGGGAGACAGGTCTGGACTACAGGCAGGCCAGTCTAGTACCCGCACTCTTTTACTATGAAGCCACGTTGATGTAACACGTGGCTTGGCATTTTCTTGCTGAAATAAGCAGGGGCGTCCATGATAACGTTGCTTGGATGGCAACATATGTTGCTCCAAAACCTGTATGTACCTTTCAGCATTAATGGCGCCTTTACAGATGTGTAAGTTACCCATGTCTTGGGCACTAATACACCCCCATACCATCACAGATGCTGGCTTTTCAACTTTGCGCCTATAACAATCCGGATGGTTCTTTTCCTCTTTGGTCCGGAGGACACGACGTCCACAGTTTCCAAAAACAATTTGAAATGTGGACTCGTCAGACCACAGAATACTTTTCCACTTTGTATCAGTCCATCTTAGATGAGCTCAGGCCCAGCGAAACCGACGGCGTTTCTGGGTGTTGTTGATAAACGGTTTTCGCCTTGCATAGGAGAGTTTTAACTTGCACTTGCAGATGTAGCGACCAACTGTAGTTACTGACAGTGGGTTTCTGAAGTGTTCCTGAGCACATGTGGTGATATCCTTTACACACTGATGTCGCTTGTTGATGCAGTACAGCCTGAGGGATCGAAGGTCACGGGCTTAGCTGCTTACGTGCAGTGATTTCTCCAGATTCTCTGAACCCTTTGATGATATTACGGAGCGTAGATGGTGAAATCCCTAAATTCCTTGCAATAGCTGCTTGAGAAAGGTTTTTCTTAAGCTGTTCAACAATTTGCTCACGCATTTGTTGACAAAGTGGTGACCCTCGCCCCATCCTTGTTTGTGAATGACTGAGCATTTCATGGAATCTACTTTTATACCCAATCATGGCACCCACCTGTTCCCAATTAGCCTGTTCCAAATAAGTGTTTGATGAGCATTCCTCAACTTTATCAGTATTTATTGCCACCTTTCCCAACTTCTTTGTCACGTGTTGCTGGCATCAAATTCTAAAGTGAATGATTATTTGCAAAAAAAAACAATGTTTATCAGTTTGAACATCAAATATGTTGTCTTTGTAGCATATTCAACTGAATATGGGTTGAAAAGGATTTGCAAATCATTGTATTCCGTTTATATTTACATCTAACACAATTTCCCAACTCATATGGAAACGGGGTTTGTATATTTATATATGTATATATACAGGTATATATATATATATATATATATATATATATATATATATATATATATATATATATATATATATATATATATATATATATATATATATATATATATATATATATTAATAATAAATGTTATAGTATTTTAATATATTTGTTTATTTTATACACTGTAGTCTTATGCAAAAACATTCTGTATACTATTACTAGTACTATATTATAGATCATTACTAGAAGTGTTTCGGAAAAAATCGATTTACTTCCGAATCACAATGCTTATTTATTCCGATTCTATATCTATTCATAATTTTCAAGAATCCATTTAGAAAGAAAACATTTATTTTTCCAAGAATACATTTGTAAAAAGACGTTCTTTTAGGCCATCCCCGCCTTTACTCACTGTGTGCATGTGTCATAAGTCAGCAGCCAAGACGAGACTTTGTAACCTGTAACTTGTTATGAAAAAGTTTTATTATCATTTTTATACCAAATAGTATTTTGCGAGAATCTGCTTGAAATGAGAATCGATTCTGAATCAAATCGTCATCCCAAGAATCGGAATCAAATATGTGCAATTCCCATCCCCTTATAATAACATTATTTTTTAAATAACAACGTTGTAATAATTTTGCATCAGAGTTATTGTTAATTTTGGTACATCATAATACACAGTAAGCACAGTCTCTTTCTAATTACAGTAGGATAGAAGAGGATACAGCACAGTTTTGTGGTTTGTTGGTACACCTGCCCCTACGCACACACACACACATACACGCACACCCACACACACACACACACACACACACACACACACACACACACACACACACACACACACACACATACTTTATGTGTATGCACATACATAGCAGATGGAGAATGGCTGCAGGAGATGCTTTTGTTGTGTGCCCGTGTCCTTCCTCACATATGTTTTGTTGGCAGCTCATAAGCCTGCAGTGAGGAGAGCGGGAGGGGAGGAAGATGGCGCATATTTCAAAACATTGCAATAGTTTACATTCCTACAATACCAATTTAGTGGGGAATCAAATGGAAGGTTATTGTGGTCTGTATGTTATCTTTTTAAAGGTGGACCGATTTCTAGTGCCATGATTTCGCCTGTGCAAAAAAACATTTTGAAAATGCCGTATTTTTCTGAAGTAAATTTTTATGTGTGTTTATACTGTATATATATATATATATATATATATATATATATATATATATATATATATATATATATATATATATATATATATATATATATATATATATATATATATATATATATATTAGAGATGTCCGATAATGGCTTTTTTGCCGATATCCGATATTGTCCAACTCTTAATTACAGATTCCGATATCAACCGATACCAATATATACAGTCGTGGAATTAACACATTATTATGCCTAATATTGTTGTGATGCCCCGCTGGATGCATTAAACAATGTAACAAGGTTTTCCAAAATAAATCAACTCAAGTTATGGAAAAAAATGCCAACATGGCACTGCCATATTTATTATTGAAGTCACAAAGTGCATTATTTTTTTTAACATGCCTCAAAACAGCAGCTTGGAATTTGGGACATGCTCTCCCTGAGAGCGCATGAGGAGGTTGAGGTGGGGGGGATAGGGGTAGCGGGGGGGTGTATATTGTAGCGTCCCGGAAGAGTTAGTGCTGCAAGGGGTTCTGGGTATTTGTTCTGTTGTGTTTATGTTGTATTACGGTGCGGATGTTCTCCCAAAATGTGTTTGTCATTCTTTTTTGGTGTGGGTTCACAGAGTGGCGCATATTTGTAACAGTGTTAAAGTTGTTTATACATCCACCCTCAGTGTCATTACTGTATGGCTGTTGACCAAGTATGCATTGCATTCACTTGTGTGTGTGAAAAGCCGTAGATATTAAAGGCAGTGCCTTTAAGGTTTATTGGCGTTCTGTACTTCTCCCTACGTCCGTGTACCACTCCGTACAGCGGCGTTTGAAAAAGTCATAAATTTTACTTAATGAAACCGATAGCAATAATTTCCGATATTACATTTTAAAGCATTTATCGGCCGTTAATATTGGCAGTCCGATATTATCGGACATCTCTGATATATATATATATATATATATATATATATATATATATATATATATATATATATATATATATATATATATATATATATATATATATATATATATATATATATATATATATATATATATATATATACACACACAGTACAGGCCAAAAGTTGGGACACACCTTCTCATTTCAATGCGTTTTCTTTATTTTCATGACTATTTATATTGTCGATTGTCACTAAAGGCTTTAAAACTGGGGCGGTATAGCTCGGTTGGTAGAGTGGCCGTGCCAGCAACTTGAGGGTTCCAGGTTCGATCCCCGCTTCCGCCATCCTAGTCACTGCCGTCGTGTCCTTGGGCAAGACACTTTACCCACCTGCTCCCAGTGCCACCCACACTGGTTTAAATGTAACTTAGATATTGGGTTTCACTATGTAAAAGCGCTTTGAGTCACTAGAGAAAAAGCGCTATATAAATATAATTCACTTCACTGTGACACCTGTGAAGTCAAAACCCCTTTCAGGTGACTACCTCTTGAAGCCCATCAAGAGAATGCCAAGAGTGTGCGAAACAGTAATCAGAGCGACGGGCGGCTATTTTGTAGAAACTAGAATACAAAACATGTTTTCAGTTATTTCACCTTTTTTTGTCAAGTACATAACTCCACATGTGTTCATTCATAGTTCTGATGCCTTCAGTGACAATCTACAATGTAAATAGTCATGAAAATAAAGAAAACGCATTGAATGAGGAGGTGTGTCCAAACATTTGGCCTATATATATATATATATATATATATATATATATATATATATATATATATATATATATATATATATATATATATATATATATATATATATATATATATATATATATATATATATATATATACACACACATATATATGTCAATATGTGTGAAAAATGTGTACGTGTGTGAGTGTGTGTGCGTGTGTATATATATATATATATATATATATATATATATATATATATATATATATATATATATATATATATATATATATATATATATATATATATATATATATATACATATATATATATATATATGTATTTTACAAATTTTAAAGAACATAATGACACTAATAAATGATAGCATGCATGTACATCTTTCCCAGCACATTATGTTTAATGAGCATTATGTAACCTCATCAGAATGCACTTTCTCCTCTCTCGCTTCTTCTCTTGACCTTTGACCCTCTTCACATCCATGCTTTCCACGGCCCTCCTCTGTCATCTCTTTAGCGCCCCACTTCTCTTTCCGCCTTCTTCCCTCTGTCGTTTGCATTAATGTGCCGCCGTCAAGCTGGCGTGGTGTCAGGCTGCTGTAGCCGTCGCCGTGGCAACCAATTTGGGTCCGCAGTTGTCGAGGGCGTCTTTGTGAGGGAGTGGGGGTGTGAGTAGAGGACGCTGTTTCACTCGTCCTACGCCCTCTTTGTGTCGCCTGCATTTCCTTTCTTGCTGTTTTAGTTGATTAAATGTACTTTAAAATGCAGCGTTACACTGACGTAAATGTACATTCAGTCCATCTCGGAGTCAGTTTACAATGTGCCAGTGATAATAATACATCACATTTTTATAACAGTTTTCCAGGTACAGTGTGTTTTATTCTATGTGTAAAAAATTTAAATTACCTGGATTTCAAAGCATTTAACTGTATTTTTTTTAAAAAAAAAGTAAAATCCTGTGATCAAACTTGACTGTAACATTTCAACAAAATGACATTAAAAATGGCAAGACCCTTATATTTCACAGCAATGAACTGTTATTTAACAGTAAAATAATGTAATCGTGGTCATTTTTAATATCACAACAAATTGCTGTAAACTCAAATAAATGTGTCCCTTAAAGCAGTGGTCCCCAACCACCGGGCCGCGACCCGGTACCGGTCCGCGGACCGATTGGTACCGGGCCGGGCCGCACAAGAAATTTAAAAAAAATAAAATAAAATAAAAATTATTTTTATTTTTTTGAAATCAACATAAAAAACACAATATATACATTATATATCAATATAGATCAATACAGTCTGCAGGGATACAGTCCGTAAGCACACATGATTAATTTATGTAAAAAAAAAAAATTAAAAAACGTTTTTTTTTTTTTTTTTTTTTAAATACTACTTCACTGGTTTTGTGTTTTGTATTACATCCAACATAATTTAGCCACAAAGGCACTTTAATGTAAAAAGTTTTCCCAAACAAGCTTGCAAATCTAAATTAATTTGTTCACCTGATGATCATCCTTGCATGGGAGGGCACTAGGACCCTGAGGCCAAATAGAGACATTTAGCATACTGACTCCTCATTGCTCCGGACTGTTGAACAACTTAAGCTGTACATCAAGCAAGAATGGGAAAGAATTCCACCTGAGAAGCTTCAAAAATGTGTCTCCTCAGTTCCCAAACGTTTACTGGGTGTTGTTAAAAGGAAAGGCCATGTAACACAGTGGTGAACATGCCCTTTCCCAACTACTTTGGCACGTGTTGCAGCCATGAAATTCTAATTTAATTATTATTTGCAAAAAATAAAATAAAGTTTATGAGTTTGAACATCAAATATCTTGTCTTTGTAGTGCATTCAATTGAATATGTGTTGAAAAGGATTTGCAAATCATTGTATTCCGTTTATATTTACATCTAACACAATTTCCCAACTCATATGGAAACGGGGTTTGTACAACGGAATTTGGGGGAAAAAAAGTGTAAAAATATAAAAATGTGCATGTCACTACACATGAAGTACACGTTTATTACTTATGGACTAAGTACATCATATTAAAAGATGATGTTTAGTTTTTATTCTAATTAGGGTCCAATAAGCCCAAATAGCAAAGAACAAATTAAAAAAAACATGTAAACAAACAGCTTGGACCTTAAGAGGTTAAAGGCTAGAGCAGGGGTCACCAACGCGGTGCCCGCGGGCACCAGGTAGCCCGTAAGGACCAGATGAGTAGCCCGCCGGCCTGTTCTAAAAATAGCTCAAATAGCAGCACTTACCAGTGAGCTGCCTCTATTTTTAAAATGTTATTTATTTACTAACATGCTGGTCTCGCTTTGCCCGACATTTTTAATTCTAAGAGAGACAAAACTCAAATAGAATTTGAAAATCCAAGAAAATATTTTAAAGACTTGGTCTTCACTTGTTTAAATTCATTAATTGTTTTACTTTGCTTCTTATAACTTTCAGAAAGACAATTTTAGAGAAAAAATACAACCTTAAAAATGATTTTAGGGTTTTTAAACACATATACCTTTTTACCTTTTAAATTCCTTCCTCTTCTTTCCTGACAATTTAAATCAATGTTCAAGTATTTATTTATTTTTTTATTGTAAAGAATAATAAATACATTTTAATTTAATTCTTCATTTTAGCTTCTGTTTTTTCGACGAAGAATATTTGTGAAATATTTCTTCAAACTTATTATGATTAAAATTCAAAAAAATTATTCTGTCAAATCTAGAAAATCTGTAGAATCAAATTTAAATCTTATTTCAAAGTCTTTTGAATTTCTTTTAAAAATTTTGTTCTGGAAATTCTAGAAGAAATAATGATTTGTCTTTGTTAGAAATATAGCTTGGTCCAATTTGTTATATATTCTAACAAAGTGCAGATTGGATTTTAACCTATTTAAAACATGTCATCAAAATTCTAAAATTAATCTTAATCAGGAAAAATTACTAATGATGTTCCATAAATTGTTTTTTTAAGTTTTTTTCCTCTTTTTTCGGTTGAATTTTGAATTTTAAAGAGTCGAAATTGAAGATAAACTATGTTTCAAAATTTAATTGTAATTTTTTTCGTGTTTTCTCCTCTTTTAAACCGTTCAATTAAGTGTAAATATCACTAATTATTAATAATAACATAGAGTTAAAGGTAAATTGAGCAAATTGGCTATTTCTGGCAATTTATTTAAGTGTGTATCAAACTGGTAGCCCTTCGCATTAATCAGTACCCAAGAAGTAGCTCTTGCTTTCAAAAAGGTTGGTGACCCCTGGGCTAGAGTATACAAATGAGTTTTTAAGATGGGGCTTTGTTGCCATGTTGATGCTATGCTAATGGAGAGTCACTTCACATTGGAGATGCAGACCAATCAGTGTTACATCACATCAGCAAAAACCTCACGAATGTATGTTTTATGCTTATGAGTATGTTTTATAACTGAGATTAAAAGCAAACTCCAGCACTGTGATGCGCGTGGGCTCCCCAGTCCCATCATTTATGTTGCATCCCAAAGGATTTTCATTAAGCTTGCAGTAGATCCCTGACAGGAAAATCCATCTAAGTGAAAGTGATGAAAGGGTTGAGTTGTTGCAGCTCCGCCGAAAGATTCTCCGTTGGTTTTAAAAACATTTTTTATTGGTTTTCAGGCAGGACTGATGACAATGTTTACATTATCGAAATAATCCCAGCTGTTAATTATTTCAAAAGAGGTTTATTTGATGTATTTTTACATTTCCGTGCAATTATTTGAAGGTTGTTAAACGTTTTTGCTGTCACAGAAGTTACGTTCCAGCGTGTTTCTACGAAGTATGGACACTATTTATTTTATGATTAATTTGAATAATAACGTCACTCCACGTCAGCCATGTTGTAGTTTTTAGCGCTTCCATATGGAGTCTACTGACAGATGTAAGTTAGAACTATACGCTACTTTTTTATTAGAAATGGCAACAGTGGAGGATGCATGTGCATGTATGAGCCAGTCTGCCCCACAACAAGAGGATAGAGAAAATGGAGCTTATTGACTATGGCATCAAACTACAATGGCGGACTCGTGCAAAGTTTTTCGGGTAAAACTTGACTATATATGGACCCAGGTGCGCGGATTGTAGATTGCCTGCAGCCTTGCAGGCGCGTGGCCGCGATGCGTGCAGAGCGAGCAGGGGCGTGTCTTGGCGCGCTCCGAGCGCAGGTGCCGGCAGAGCATGCCGCAGATGACATGCGGGATTGCGCATGCGCTGTGACACAGATTTTGTATCTACAACGCTCTTAAACACTTTGTCCACTCTTTTATAAGTGTAACATATAAAATATTGGTACTCAAATAATTAGCTGCATGATGATAAGACGACAGTATCATGAGGATCAAAGTAGAGATGTCCGATAATGGCTTTTTTGCCGATATCCGATATTGTCCAACTCTTAATTACCGATTCCGATATCAACCGATACCGATATATACAGTCGCGGAATTAACACATTATGATGCCTAATTTTGTTGTGATGCCCCGCTGGATGCATTAAACAATGTAACAAGGTTTTCCAAAATAAATCAACTCAAGTTATGGAAAAAAAATGCCAACATGGCACTGCCATATTTATTATTGAAGTCACAAACTGCACTATTTTTTTTAACATGCCTCAAAACAGCAGCTTGGAATTTGGGACATGCTCTCCCTGAGAGAGCATGAGGAGGTTGAGGTGGGCAGAAGAGTTAGTGCTGCAAGGGGTTCTGGGTATTTGTTCTGTTGTGTTTATGTTGTGTTACGGTGCGGATGTTCTCCCGAAATGTGTTTGTCATTCTTGTTTGGTGTGGGTTCACAGTGTGGCGCATATTTGTAACAGTGTTAAAGTTGTTTATACGCCACCCTCAGTGTGACCTGTATGGCTGTTGACCAAGTACGCCTTGCATTCACTTGTGTGTGTGAAAAGCCGTAGATATTATGTGATTGGGCCGGCACGCAAAGGTTCATTTACTTTAAGGTTTATTGGCGCTCTGTACTTCTCCCTACATCCGTGTACACAGCGGCGTTTTAAAAAGTCGTACATATAACTTTTTAAAACCGATACCGATAATTTCCGATATTACATTTTCAAGCATTTATCGGCCGATAATATCGGCAGCCCGATATTATCGGACATCTCAAGATCAAAGTTATGGAGAGTTGTTGGCGTCGTTTTTAAATTATTTTTCTCCTTCTAGTAGCGAACCAAAGATTTGTTGATCTTGTATGTAAAGGCAACAAGTAGATAGCAGCAATGAGGAGGTTCACCTTTTCTCCAATGGTAAACAGCGTCCTCTGGGGCTTTAGAAGCCTTAAAGGCACAGAACGTTGGGACAACATTGTCATGTAGGGCTTCAAATAAATTCAAATTCTCCCACAAACACAGACACACAAGTGGAGTTTTCTTCTTGTGCCATTTGTGCTTATTACCTGCAGAATAACAGTAGAACACAATTAGGCAGTTGTACATAGAAGGCAAATCAATGGTGTGTGTTATAGAATGTCCCAGCACAGACGCAGCCTTGCTGTTGACAGTAAATTAGAGTTGTTTACTTTCATCCGCACCCGTCGCAGTTTTCACACAGTGTGCAATACAGCGTGAGAACTTGCACCAATGAGCACAGCTGACAATGCTGCTGTGGCTTTTGTTGTCTCCGCTCTACTCCGGGCTGCAGACTGCGGCGGAGACACGCACTCGGCGCCCCGTTTGCATGCAGGCAACGTGCTGACGTTACTGACGGGGCCTCCCACAGGTGCTTGAAATGTTAATGTTGCAAAGGGGCTCGGATTTTGCATAGGATGCTCGGACTCCCAACCTTTGCTTTTCTAACAAAAGATGGTCAGACTGAGGCCCTATAAGGTTATCCAGGGTAAATCCCACCTAACCTTATCCTTGTCCACACACACACGATGGTCGTTTAAGACCCCCTGGCCCCCTCCGTCAGCCGGGGCAACACGACCTAGTACACATGCGCGGAAAATGCGCACGTCCAGTGTTGCTTTGTGTGCAACTTCTTAAATGTAACTTATCTGGGGCCGTACTTATCAAGCTTCTTAGAGTGCCATTTTACACTTAAGTCCTGAGAATTTGTGAAATTTAGTCCTACTCTCAAACTTAAGAATAAAAGCTTTTTATCAACGTTCTTAAGTCTAAGAATCACTCCTACTCTCCACGATATTTAAGAGACCTTCAGAGGTGTCTTAAGTGGTTAGGAGTTGCCAGCAGGGGATGGCACTGAGGCGAGAGAGACGTGCGCGAACGTTCAGGGAACGGAACAATGTTGTTGTTTTTTTGATGACGAGCAGCTGATCAAACGGTATCGTTTAGACAGAGCGGATATTATTTTTGTCACAGATTTAATACTTTTCGATTCCTTGTTGATTTCTGCATGTGTCTGCAGTGGGCTAGTATATATAGAGCCACCCACACCAGTTTCAAATTAGTTGCCTAATTAATGAATTGGAAAGAAAATGTTATGACAGTAGCGTATGTGTGTGGCCGTGAGGTGAGTGACGTCAGTGAGTGTGTGGGCGATAGAAGAGAGGGAGCGGTAGCGTGAGTGCCGGCGGGGACTAGTTTGTTTTGTATTGTTTTGTAGTTTATTGTCAAAATATACACTCCCATTGTCCACTTAAATATTTCCAAGATATTTCTTTATTCTTAGACAACGGATTCCCTTCCGTGATTGGTCATTTCTATGGACACAGAAATGACGTCACCTAAAATTCCATTTACGGCACATAGTAATGTCGTATTTCGGCTCTGAGTGTGACACTTAAGATTCAGTCCTACACTTCGCTGAAAGTGTGAGTAAGACGCTTGATAACTAACTTTTAAGTGCAGCTTTCAGCGAAGAATTTATTTACTCTTAAGTCAACTCTTAGCAGACTTCTTAGGAGTCATTCTAAGAAGCTTGATAAGTACGGCCCCTGAACAATATCCAGTGTTGTGGTGTTTCAATTAACTGGAATCCAGTGCACTGTGGGTCCCTATTGTAGTGAATCACACCTGAGACATCATAAATTAATCTTTATCGGACACGAAAGTAAACAATGCGACAAAGAACATTTTACAACAATCATTTTCGGGTTCTAGATATCTGGGGCCGTACTTATCAAGCTTCTTAGAATTACTCCTAAGAAGTCTGCTAAGAGTTGACTTAAGAGTAAATAAATTCTTCGCTGAAAGCTGCACTTAAAAGTTAGTTATCAAGCGTCTTACTCACACTTTCAGCGAAGTGTAGGACTGAATCTTAAGTGTCACACTCAGAGCTGAATTACGACATTATTATGTGCCGTAAATGGAATTTTAAGTGACGTCATTTCTGTGTCCATAGAAATGACCAATCACGGAAGGGAATCCGTTGTCTAAGAATAAAGAAATATCTTGGAAATATTTAAGTGGACAATGGGAGTGTATATTTTGACAATAAACAACAAAATAATACAAAACAAACTAGTCCCCGCCGGCACTCACGCTACCGCTCCCTCTCTTCTCTCGCCCACACACTCACTGACGTCACTCACCTCACGGCCACACACATACGCTACTGTCATAACATTTTCTTTCCAATTCATTAATTAGGCAACTAATTTGAAACTGGTGTGGGTGGCTCTATATATACTAGCCCACTGCAGACACATGCAGAAATCAACAAGGAATCGAAAAGTATTAAATCTGTGACAAAAATAATATCCACTCTGTCTAAACGATACCGTTTGATCAGCTGCTCGTCATCAAAAAAAACAACAACATTGTTCCGTTCCCTGAACGTTCGCGCACGTCTCTCTCGCCTCAGTGCCATCCCCTGCTGGCAACTCCTAACCACTTAAGACACCTCTGAAGGTCTCTTAAATATCGTGGAGAGTAGGAGTGATTCTTAGACTTAAGAACGTTGATAAAAAGCTTTTATTCTTAAGTTTGAGAGTAGGACTACATTTCGCAAATTCTCAGGACTTAAGTGTAAAATGGCACTCTAAGAAGCTTGATAAGTACGGCCCCTGGTCAGGACACTCCTCACTCTTTTGCCTTCACTTTCATTGTCCATTCGTTTTTGGTGACTTCTATATACTCTGGACCTAGACGCTGAGTACAAACCCCGTTTCCATATGAGTTGGGAAATTGTGTTAGATGTAAATATAAACGGAATACAATGATTTGAAAATCATTTTCAACCCATATTCAGTTGAATATGCTACAAAGACAACATATTTGATGTTCAAACTGATAAACATGTTTTTTTTTGTGCAAATAATCATTCACTTTAGAATTTGATGCCAGCAACACGTGACAAAGAAGTTGGGAAAGGTGGCAATAAATACTGATAAAGTTGAGGGATGCTCATCAAACACTTATTTGGAACATCCCACAGGTGTGCCGGCTAATTGGGAACAGGTGGGTGCCATGATTGGGTATAAAAACAGCTTCCCAAAAAATGCTCAGTCTTTCACAAGAAGGGATGGGGCGAGGTACACCCCTTTGTCCACAACTGCGTGAGCAAATAGTCAAACAGTTTAAGAGCAACGTTTCTCAAAGTGCAATTGCAAGAAATTTAGGGATTTCAACATCTACGGTCCATAATATCATCAAAAGGTTCAGAGAATCTGGAAAAATCACTCCACGTAAGCGGCATGGCCGGAAACCAACATTGAATGACCGTGACCTTCGATCCCTCAGACGGCACTGTATCAAAAAACGACATCAATCTCTAAAGGATATCACCACATGGGCTCAGGAACACTTCAGAAAACCACTGTCACTAAATACAGTTCGTCGCTACTACTATGCAAAGCGAAAGCCATTCATCAACAACACCCAGAAACGCCGCCGGCTTCTCTGGGCCCGAGCTCATCTAAGATGGACTCATGCAAAGTGGAAAAGTGTTCTGTGGTCTGACGAGTCCACATTTCAAATTGTTTTTGGAAATATTCGACATATCGTGTCATCCGGACCAAAGGGGAAGCGAACCATCCAGACTATTATCGACACAAAGTTGAAAAGCCAGCATCTGTGATGGTATGGGGGTGCATTGGTGCCCAAGGCATGGGTAACTTACACATCTGTGAAGGCACCATTAATGCTGAAAGGTAACCAGACCCATCAGGGAGCAAGGGTGAAGTGTCTTGCTCAAGGACACAACGGACGGGACTAGGATGGTAGAAGGTGGGGATTGAACCAGTAACCCTCAGATTGCTGGCACGGCCGCTCTCCCAACTTCGCCACGCTGTCCCCATAGTAACTAATTAGATGACCAAAGTAACTAATTAGATGACCATAGTAACTAATTAGATGACCAAAGTAACTAATTAGATGACCATAGTAACTAATTAGATGACCATAGTAACTAATTAGATGACCATAGTAACTAATTAGATTAGATGACCAAAGTAACTAATTAGATGACCATAGTAACTAATTAGATGACCATAGTAACTAATTAGATTAGATGACCAAAGTAACTAATTAGATGACCATAGTAACTAATTAGATGACCATAGTAACTAATTAGATGACCATAGTAACTAGTATATCATGCAAAAGCGCAGATTCCAACCATTGAAATACTTTGTATAGTTCAAGACTTACGGTCATTTGGTAACATCACTGCACATCATAATGGCGGATACAGTTTCCATCTTAAAGGCCTACTGAAATGAATTTTTTTAATTTAAACGGGGATAGCAGATCCATTCTATGTGTCATACTTGATCATTTTGCGATATTGCCATATTTTTTGCTGAAAGGATTTAGTAGAGAACAACAAAGTTCGCAACTTTTGGTCTCTGATTAAAAAAAACCTTGCCCCTACCGGAAGTAGCGTGACGTTGTCAGTTGTTCACTCCCTCATATTTTCCTATTGTTTTCAACGCAGCTAGAGCTATTCGGACCATTACCCCATTAATTTGAGCGAGGATGAAAGGTTTGTGGATGAGGAACGTTAGAGTGACGGACTAGAATGCAGTGAAATACATATTTTTTTTCGCTCTGACCGTAACTTAGGTACAAGCTGGCTCATTGGATTCCACACTCTCTCCTTTTTCTATTGTGGATCACGGATTTGTATTTTAAACCACCTCGGATACTATATCCTCTTGAAAATGAGAGTCGAGAACGCGAAATGGACATTCAGTGCCTTTTATCTCCACGACAATACATCGACGAAGCTCATGCTAATTAGCATGAGCTAACGTGAAAGCATCTGTCTCAAATGCAGATAGAAACAAAATAAATAAATCCCTGACTGGAAGGATAGACAGAAGATCAACAATACTATTAAACCATGTACATGTAACTACACGGTTAATAGATCTCAGCTTGGCAAAGCTTAACAATGCTGTTGCTAACGACGCTAATCCAATCCAATCCAATCCACTTTATTTATATAGCACATTTACACAACAAGAATGTTTCCAAAGTGCTGCACAGCCATGTTAAAAACAATATTAAAAACAATATTAAAAACTATATTAAAAACAATATTAAAAACAATATTATGCTACACCAATGACTGAATAAAAACAAAGAATAAATGAATAGAAAACCAATACAGAGACAATATAAAAAATAAATATGATTAAAAACGATTTTAAAAGGTGAAACCAATTAAAACAGTAAAATAGACATCAAAATTTATAACCCTAACCCTAACCACACAGGACAACAGAGGACAGAAGACCACACAACTCACGTAGTGTTAAAAGCCAAAGAATAAAAGTGGGTCTTTAGACGAGACTTAAAACACTCCACTGTGGAAGCAGTTTGAACATGGAGGGGCAGAGTGTTCCAGAGTTTAGGGCCGACCACAGAGAAGGCCCTGTCTCCCCTGGTTTTAAGTCTCGTCCTGGGCACCATGAGCTGGAGCTGGCTCTCGGACCTCAGAGCGCGCGCAGGAGTGTAAATTTGGATGAGGTCCGAGATATACTGAGGTGCCAGTCCATGTAAAGCTTTAAAAACAAACAGCAAGGATTTAAAATCAATTCTAAAATGAACAGGGAGCCAGTGCAAACTCCGAAGAATTGGGGTTATATGCTCACGTTTCCTGGCCCCTGTTAAAAGTCGTGCTGCCGCGTTCTGGACTAACTGCAACCGGGAGAGAGTTTTTTGGCTAATGCCAGCATAAAGTGCATTGCAGTAGTCTAGGCGACTTGAAATAAAAGCATGCACGACTTGTTCAAAAAGGTTAAAAGATAAAAATGGTTTTACCTTTGCTAAAAGACGAAGATGATAAAAACACGATTTTAAGGCTAAGGCTGACTTAGCGACTTAGAAACCGGACCTCACAGAGTTATGATAAAAACATTAGCGCTCCACCTACGCCAGCCAGCCCTCATCTGCCCAGCTCATCAACACCCGTGCTCACCTGCGTTCCAGCGATCGACGGCGCGACGAAGGACTTCACCCGATCATCCGTGCGGTGGCCGGTTAGCATCGGCTAGCGCGTCTGCTATCCAAGTGAGTAATCCTTGTTGTGTTGCTACAGCCAGCCGCTAATACACCGATCCCACCTACAACGTTCTTCTTTGCTGTCTCCATTGTTCATTAAACAAATTGCAAAAGATTCACCAACACAGATGTCCAGAATACTGTGGAATTATGAAATGAAAACAGAGCTTTTTTGTATTGTATTCAATGGGGAAGGCATACCTCTGTTCCCCGGGCTACGTCACGCGCATACGTCATCCTCCGAAGGCGTTTTCAACCGGAAGTGTGGCGGGAAATTTAAAATGGCACTTTATAAGTCAACCCGGCCGTATTGGCATGTGTTGCAATGTTAAGATTTCATCATCGATATATAAACTACTGCGTGGTCGGTAGTAGTGGCTTTCAGTATGCCTTTAAAGATCTACCAAAATTATTTGGGAATGTCCGGTGGGCCAGATTGAAAAGCATAACGGGCCGCATGCGACCCCCGGGCCTTGATTTGCCCAGGTCTGGCTTATGCTGTGATGGAAGAAACAAAGAAAATTGTGTAAAATTTAAAAAATTCATTTATTTAAAAATAAATGATTAAATAAATATACAGAAAATAAAATGCATTTAAAACAACAAATGGTTAGTGGTGAATAAATAAATAAATAAATAAAGTATTTAAAAACTGACGAACTGACGGAGAGTAAAGTAATGATGCAATCGTTGAATTTTCATAATTAGCCGTGATGCATTTGCAAAGATTTTGTTAAAAAAAACACATCCAAAAGCAAAGCAAATATGTTCAGAAGTACTAACAAACTTTATTTTGTCGCTTCTTTTTGTCGTATTGTTTTCAATGTCACAAGACATGTGAAGGAGAAGGGACTCCCAAGCAGCACCCGGTGCTCGTTGAGAAGAGCGATACATCATTTTTGTTTTTTGCAAACCAGTATTGAGAGGGCTCCGAAATGTTTTTTTATACTAAAGCAAGACGCGTGCAAAAAAAAAGCGGACAAAAGAGATCCCGTATTATTGAAATGATCAGCTCCGCTGCTCTGATTAGTTGTTGTCTTTTGTTAGCAGCACTGGTGCAGTCTAATTATCTTCTTCACCTTCTTTATATCTCCTCCGTGCCTCCATCCATCCTTCTTTCACACACAGACACACACAGTGAGTGAGCGTTATGCAACCCAGCGTGAGGTGTGTTGTGCAGACTCTTTGTTCGCAGACCAGACTGAGTGTGTGTGTGTGTGTGTGTGTGTGTGTGTGTGTGTGTGTGTGTGTGTGTGTGTGTGTGTGTGTGTGTGTGTGTGTGTGTGTGTCTGCATGCACCTAACATCAGTTCTACTGCCAGCAGGCAGCACCCTGTTGATGCACGTACACAAACAGACACAACATTTCACTCCTGACTTCCTGGTCAAGCACAATGTCCCATTCCACTGTTATGCCGATGATGTTCAGATCTATTTACCTCTTAAGGCCACAGGACAGGTCGCACTTCAACCATTGCTTGACTGTCTGACTGACATTAAAGCATGGATGAGTGCTAACTTCCTCAACCTTAATGAGAGCAAGACCGAGATAATCATCTTCGGCGATACATCTCCAGTCTCGTCTGTCAGTGCTCTTGGTCCTCTGGGTGTAAACATCCGGTCCTCCGTGAGAAATCTCGGTGTGATCTTTGATAGTGCCTTCAAATTCACCAAACAGGTCAGCTCAGTGGTTAGTACCAGCTTTTACCATCTCAGAACCCTAGCAAAGACCAAGGCCTATCTCTCCCAGAGCGACCTGGAGACTGCTATCCACGCCTTCATCACACACCGGCTAGACAACAATAACTCACTGTACGCTGGCATTGATCAGGCATCACTCCGCCGTTTGCAGCTTGTGCAAAACGCGGCTGCCCGTCTCCTCACCAGTACCAAAAAACGCGAGCACATCACCCCAGTGCTGGCCTCACTCCACTGGCTCCCTGTCCGTCACCGCATTGATTTGAAATTACTTTTAATTGTTTTTAAATCCCTAAATGGTCTGGCCCCACAATACTTGACCGAGCTGCTGCATCACCATACCTCGTCTAGAGCCTTGAGGTCAGCTGACCAAATGCTTTTGGCGGTCCCCAGATCCAGGCTAAAGACCAGAGGGGACAGAGCCTTTTCCGTTGCCGCCCCTAAGCTCTGGAACAGCCTTCCCCTCCACATTAGGTCAGCCCGGAGCCTGGGGGTCTTCAAAACCCTCCTTAAGACCTACCTCTTCTCGCTGGCCTTTGACCCGAGCGAGTCCGCCCACTAGGCCACCATTTCTAGTCCCCCCCCCCCCTCCCACCCCTTCGCTTTAGTTGTATTTTTCAATTTGTAGCACTTTTATTATTTTTTTTTTATTTTTTTATTTTTTATTCTGCAAATTTTTTAAAACTTTTTATTCGACCCCTTTTACCGTATTGCATTTGCATTGTCTTGTTTAGCACACTCATTGTTTATGTTCTTTGTTTGTTTGTTTTTTTTTTGTTTTGCTTAGTTGTTGTTTTTTTTTTTTGTTGTTGGTTTTTTTTTTTGTTTGTTTTTTGTTTGCGCCATGCTTTTTTAACCTGTAAAGCACTTTGGTGCAATCTAAAAAGTTGTTGAAAATGTGCTATATAAATAAAGTTGACTTGACTTGACTTGACTTGACTCCATTTTTCCCCATATGATCTCATTTTTGTCGGAAAAATGTCACCCCACAAAATAGGCCTGAAATAAAAAACTAGAATATTGTAATTATTGCAAAAATATATATAAAATACTGTGCATTAGGCATGTATAATTTTACTAAGAGTATGCCAGAATGGGGTGTCGCCAGAGAATGTAATATTTAGGTCAATAAAGAGGACATACACACAAAATACATGTACATTCAATTAAAAAAATGTTTTGGTTGAAAAAATTAACCATGGCTTTCAGCTAGTCTTGCTCAGATTTGACACACTTGTCAGTCCACTTAAGGCAGGGATGTCCAAAGTGCGGCCCGCAGGTCATTTTTTAACGGCCCCACGGCACATTGTAAAAATACGATTAAAAAACATAAAAAGTAGTATAGAAGAGTAACAGGTGACAATAAAATGTTGCTATGTTGACTAATAACACTAAGCTGTCATGCAGGCTGTTTCTTTCTTTAAAACATAATAATGAATCAAAAACAATGTTATTATGAATTATTGACCTATCCAAGGCTCAAATTAGGTCACATTAAATATTCCACTTTGAGATATTTTTTGTGGAAAATGTTGCATATTTTGTGTTTGCCATATAAAAAACTATGTTTTTTTTTTGGTTTTTTTAAACAAGGGCCTAAAATGAACAAACAAGGAACATAATAAACAACAATACAAGTTATAATTGACGGATAGATCTGAAGTTGATCTCGAGACTATTGTGTTAACAGTTTTAAAAAAAATTACGATTTATTTTTTAACACTTTACTGAGCAGGACCCTTTTGGATCCCCAATAATTTTAGTGGGACTTTTTTTGTTTTTTTTAAGTGTCATTGCTCAAAAAATAATAATACATTAAAATCAATGTTGTTATGAGTTATGTTATGAGCTCCAATTATTATATAATGTGAAATGTTCCACTTTAAAATTTTATTGGGGGAAAATATTTCATATTTCATGTTTTTTCCATAAAAAAATGGGTTTTCTTTGACAAAAAGGGCATACAACTTGAATCTAAAAAGCAAAAAATGTTATATTGACAGCTATACCTAATGTTGATCTAGATATTTAAACTTTGAATAATAATAATAATAATAATAATAATAATAATAATAATACTAAATAATGACTTTTTTTTAACTTTTTTTTTAACCTAAACCCTTTGGGGTCCTCTGGATCAAGCCTGAGTGGAGGCCTAAATGTATATTTTTTATACATATATTGTATTGGTTTTTAAAATAAAAAATATCAAAATGGCCCCCGCTTGCTTTGATTTTTCAGTGTGCGGCCCTCAGTTGGAAAAAGTTTGGACACCCCTGACTTAAGGCAATGGTTGGCAACCACAGGCAGCTCTTTAGCGCCGCTCTAGTGGCTCCCTGGAGCTTTTTTCAAAAATGTGTGAAAATGGGGGAAAAAAGATGAGGAAAAAATATATTTTTTGTTTTAATATGGTTTCTGTAGGATGACAAACATGACACAAACCTTCCCAATTGTTAGAAAAATCCCACTGTTTACATTAAACATGCTTCACTGATGAGAGTATTTGGCGAGCGCCATTTCGTCCTACTAATTTCGGAAGTCCTTGAACGCACCGTAGTTTGTTTACGTGTACACCTTTCCTTGACGCTGCCACAGAAAGACGTGTTTCATGCCACTCCTTCTTTGTCTCTATTTGTCCATCAAACGTTTTATGCTGTGCGTGAATGCACAAAGGTGAGCTTTGTTGATGTTATTGACTTGTGTGGAGTGCTAATCAGACATATTTGGTCACTGCATGACTGCAAGCTAATCGATGCTAACATGCTATTTATGCCCGCTGTATGTACATAATGCATCATTATGCCTCGTATTTTATGTATATTTGAGGTCATTTTATTTGTAGTTTCCGTTTTTGTTTTTTTACCCTTTGCGTTTTTATTTTGTTGTTTGTTGCATTTTTGTTGCGTTTCGCTTGATTGTAAAATATGTGGATGGAGAGGGGGTGTGACGTTCATATGTTGTCAATATTCAGTGTTTTATCATTCATAGTTAATATTGTAAATCCCACATTATTGTCATGTACTTTCTGGGTGTTTAATTCAGTAGAACATTTAAAAAATGCCATTCCTTTTCTCAGGCGGTCTGTCATAATGTTTTTAGAATTCAATCAGACATTATTGTGAGTTTTTGTATTAGTGTTCCTAAAAATAGATATACCGGCCCCCAGACACATTTTTTTCTCTAAATTTGGCCCCTGAGTGAAAATAATTGCCCGGGCCTGGTATACGCCTATTGAAGAACTGGGAATTAAATCTTCTTGGAATTTTGAATCATGCCCTGTTTTCAAACAAACCCCCATAAATAGAATTATAGCCACAATTCTACATATGCTCTAGTTTCTCTTGCAGTCCCAGATAGCCCAGAGCATGAATATTGCAGGCTTTACACATCCTTTGAAGAGCTTTAAAATATACTGTATCCCTGTATGGTATGTTGCATAACCAATTTAAGTGAATGGTGTGTGGCCCTTTTAAATAAAGTTGCATCATATGTGTGTTCAATGTTGCCCGTGCAGCCTCACAAATCAAGACTTGCAAAAGGGGAAACGTGAAATTCCACGGTGGCATTATTAATCCCATTCTTTGATGTTCCTCAGCAAAAATCCCGATCAAATAGTTCCTCTAACATTTGTTGGACTTGCAGCCAGAATCAATGCCTTCCATCAGCAAGCAGCTTTATTGATGGCCCGGTTAAACGTGGTAGACTGTCGGCGCTGTGATAAAGGGCTCTTAAAAAGCGGTGTTGCGGCCAAAAAGTATAGCGGAATGGAAAAGGAAAATATGATGTGAGGAGCGAGTAAGAGAATGGGCGGTAACGCAGGAAGGGAGGAGACGCTGGCAAATGTGAAGAAAAAAAGATTAGGTAATAATCAGTGCCTCCAGGATTCTATGGGCTTTTTCTGTGATTGTTGCGGAGGAAAATGTCCAAATTTGTGGCAGCTTTTTTTCCCAAAGTTGTGGCAAATGTTGCAATGTTTTGAGGTTTATTTTTTTCAGTCACATTGAGTCAACTTGGGATTTCTTCCTTGAAACCTCCACCGGATTTCAACTGTTTCGAAACTGTATTGATGTTTTACTCGTTTTATACCGAACCAACTTAAAAGCAGGCACTAGAAGGCAGTAAACGCACTCACTCAGCGCTTATTGTCAATTGACTGTACTGTTTTAAAGGGATCCTAGTTTGATTTCTTTTCTACATTGCAAACACTTCCTTGTGGTCTACATCAGTGGTCCGGGGACCGGTACCGGTCCGTGACGCATTTGCTACCAACTTAGACTTCATTTTATCCAACTTAACTTCGGCCTGTCCCACTAGACCAGGGGTGTCAAACTTGTTTTCATTGAGGGCCACACCGCAGTCACGGCTACCATGAGAGGGTCGCTTGTAACAGTAAATAATTGAGTTTAAATATTTTTTTTTAAATTTCATATACGTAGGTAAAAAAAATCTGCGGATTTTACCACTGGTTTTTTTTTACAGAAAAAAAGTTGCCAGACTTTTACTGTAAAATATATGGTTTTTTTTTTGTTATTAGGGACCGAGTCCCTTTGGGACAGAGGACCCTATTGTATTTCTAGCGTTTTATTATTATACCGCCGCCTCTTTGAGCTGTAATTTGACCCCCTTAACATGCTTCAAAACTCACCAAATTGGACACACACATCAGGACTGGCGAAAATTGCGATCTAATCAAAAAACCAAACCCTAAAACTCAAAATTGCGCTCTAGCGCCCCCTAGGAAGAAAACACAGACAAAACTGCCTCTAACTCCCAGTAGGAATGTCGTAGAGACATAACATATAAACCTCTATGTAGGTCTCACTTAGACCTAGATTTCATACACTGACAACCCCCAGAAAAAATCAACAGGAAGTTTGCAATTCCCCCTTCAAAACAAAAGTTGAGTAAAAACAGTCACCTTTTTTCAAACATTATCTCCTCTGAGCGCGTTTGTCGTGTCGGCTTCAAATTAGCACAGGAGAGAGATTGAACCCTTCTGATTAAAAGTTGATGAAAGAGTTTTAATTACTGCTCCGGTTTGGATTTTATGAGCCCTCAAAGTCGGTCCCGTCCATCGCTGCTTGCAGCTTTAATTATTATTATTTTTACAACATGTTATTGTAAATAGAAATACAGTACCGCTGTTTAATTTTATTTTGGCAACTTAGCTGCCAGTTTTTTACCATAATAAAATGTGGTACCATAAAATCATCAACCGCGGATTTTTCACTAAAAAACAAAAAACTGACAGCTCATTCGACAGAATTTTACTGTAAAAAAAACATACATTGGTCGTTTTTTTAAAGTAATATGCTGTAAAAACTCCATCAATTTTACAGTAAAATCTATTGGTCATTTTTATAGTGTACAATTTGATGGATAACTTGCTTCGAAATCATAAGTTAAAGGCCTACTGAAAGGATTTTTTTTTATTTAAACGGGAATAGCAGATCCATTCTATGTGTCATACTTGATCATTTCGCGATATTGCCATATTTTTGCTGAAAGGATTTAATAGAGAAAATCGACGATAAAGTTCGCAACTTTTGCTCGCTGATAAAAAAAAGCCTTGCCTGTACCGGAAGTAGCGTGACGTCACAGGAGCTAGTATTCCTCACAATTCCCCGTTGTTTACAATGGAGCGAGAGAGATTCGGACCGAGAAAGTGATGATTACCCCATTAATTTGAGCGAGGATGAAAGATTCGTAGATGAGGAACGTTACAGTGAAGGACTTGAGAGGCAGTGATGGACGTATCTTTTTTCGCTCTGACCGTAACTTAGGTACAAGCTGGCTCATTGGATTCCTCACTCTCCTTTTTTTATTGTGGATCACGGATTTGTATTTTAAACCACCTCGGATACTATATCCTCTTGAAAATGAGAGTCGAGAACGCAAAATGGACATTCAGTGCCTTTTATCTCCACGACAATACATCGGCGAAATGCTTTAGCTACGAGCTAACGTGATAGCATCGTGCTTTAACTGCATATAGAAACAAAAAAATAAACATCTGACTGGAAGGATAGATAGAAAATCAACAATACTATTAAACCGTGGACATGTAAATACACGGTTAATGCTTTCCAGGCTGGCGAAGGTTAACAATGCTGTGCTAACAACGCCATTGAAGCTAACTTAGCAACTTAGCAACGGGACCTCACAGAGCTATGCTAAAAACATTAGCTCTCCACCTACGCCAGCCAGCCCTCATTTGCTCATCAACACCCGTGCTCACCTGCGTTCCAGCGATCGGCAGAAGGACGAAGGACTTCACCCGATGCGTTTGGCGGCCCGGAGACGTAGGAAGTCAAGGTGAGGTCGGCGGCTAGCGCGGCTAGCGCGGCTAGCGCGGTTAGCGCGGCTAGCGCTCCAACAAAGTCCTCCTGGTTGTGTTGCTGTAGTCCGCTGCTAATACACCGATCCCACCTACAACTGTCTTCTTTGCAGCCTTCATTGTTCATTAAACAAATTGCAAAAGATGTCCAAAATACTGTGGAATTATGAAATGAAAACAGAGCTTTTTGTATAGGATTCTACGGGGTACCATAACTTCCGTTACTCGGACTTCGTCACGCGCATACGTCATCATACCGCGATGTTTCAGCCGGATATTTCCCGGGAAGTTTTAAAAGTCACTTTATAAGTTAACCCGGCCGTATTGGCATGTGTTGCAATGTTAAGATTTCATCATTGATATATAAACTATCAGACTGCGTGGTCGGTAGTAGTAGGTTTCAGTAGGCCTTTAAGCAGATATTTAAGTATTTATTTGGATTTTGACCAACAAAGTTGGATAAAATATTTGTTGCAAAATTGGACACTGTTTTTGTTTACCCTGTATAACTAGAAAAAAAAAACTAACACCTTAAATAAGAAAATAACCCTAACCCTAAGTAAAGAAAGAAAATCTAAGGTATTTTATTGACACATTATTTCCAGGCTTTTGCGGGCCATATAAAATGACGTGGCGGGCCTTGAGTTTGACACCTGTGCACTAGACACACCAATGAGCTTGTTTATAGATGTTTAATAAAACTCCTCATAGGAAGTTGCCATTGGTTCTAACATTGTGACATGATACGATGCACATTAATGAACATATCAAATAGAAGAGTGACAGATTGTAGCCAAAGGCTGATTTCTATCTGCATCTCATTGCAAAGAAACAAGCTCAGGGCTTTCACTAATTCCGCGTTATAGTGAGTTGTATTTTTCATGCACTTAATTTTGCTGTATTTATCTGGCACAAGTGGAAAGCCGGTCCCTGAAAATAATGCCTACATTAAACCGGTCTGTGTCGCAAAAAAGGTTGGGGACCACTGGACTACATAACATGTAATGTGGTCCTTTGGTCAAAGGTTTGCATAAATGTAGGCTACATTCACACTGCAGGGTCGGATGTGCATTTCGGATTTTTTTGTTTTAGTGGTTATTCACGTTACAATTTTTTTCCGATTTCTAATGTGAATGCAATCTGACCCACATGTGGCAATGACGTCATGACGTCGCACGCACTGCGGTGTTTACGCAAGCAAACATGACTTCCACTCTCGTCGGTCCAAGTACTGGCGCATTTGTGAAAAATCTGTGCAATCAAACCCAACATTTTCTGAATTATTGCGCACAGAAGATTAAGAAGGAAGAGGACAAGTATTTTAGCTTTGGCAGTTTTACGGGATGTTTTGATTTGACGTCTGGATGAAGAGTGTGCCTGTGGGCGAGCACTCGTAGACAGGAGTGGAAAAACTTCAACGAGAGTTCCTAAACCGTTTTATTTGTATCTATTTTCTGCTCCGTTGTCAACTATTTATTTTATAACCGTCTATTTTGGTGAATAATTATGAGTCTTATTGCTTTTTGATGACGTTGTGGTCGGATGAATGCGACCGAAGCGCGAGAGCGTTCACATTGAGGAGGCATCGCATTTACAGTCGCGATCAAAAGTTGACATACACTTGTAAAGAACATCATGTCATGGCTGTCTTGAGTTTCCAATCATTTCTACAACTCTTATTTTTTTGTGATAGAGTGATTGGAGCACATCCTTGTTGGTCACAAAAAACATTCATGAAGTTTGGTTCTTTTACGAATTTATTATGGGTCTACTGAAAATGTGAGCAAATGTGCTGGGTCAAAAGTATACATACAGCAATGTTAATATTTGCTTACATGTCCCTTGGCAAGTTTCACTGCAATAAGGCGCTTTTGGTAGCCATCCACAAGCTTCTGCTTGAATTTTTGACCACTCCTCTTGACAAAATTGGTGCAGTTCAGCTAAATTTGTTGGTTTTCTGACATGGACTTGTTTCTTCAGCATTGTCCACACGTTTAGGTCAGGATTTTGGGAAGGCCATTCTAAAACCTTAACTCTAGCCTGATTTAGCCATTCCTTTACCACTTTTGACGTGTGTTTGGGGTCATTGTCCTGTTGGAACACCCAACTGCGCCCAAGACCCAACCTCCGGGCTGATGATTTTAGGTTGTCCTGAAGAATTTGGAGGTAATCCTCCTTTTTCATTGTCCCATTTACTCTCTGTAAAGCACCAGTTCCATTGGCAGCAAAACAGGCCCAGAACATAATACTACCACTGTCATGATCCATGGTCCGGATCATGTTTTTGTGTTTTCTGTTAATTTTGGACTCCTTTTGTTATTTGTTGTGCTCCTGTGAGTTTGTTTTGGTTGTCATGGTCACTCTTTGTGTGCACCTGTCTCTGATTAGTGCTCGCCCGCTCACCTGCTTCCCGAGCGCTAATCAGAGGCATTATTTAAGTTGCCTTTGCCAGTCACTCGTCCTGCTCTCATTGTGTTTGCTCCATGCACTTGTCACGTGAGTTTTTGAGTTCTAGTGTTCCTTGTCTTTTGCCTATGCTAAGTAATAAGTTCCTTAACTTCCCGTGCGCTCTGCACGCATCCTTGTTGTTTTTGTTTATTGGATGATTTATGATAGATAAATCACTTCCTACCTTACGCCTTCGTCCGGAGCCGTTCCTTTGCATTGGGAGAACAACCGCGCAGCAAGCTGCGACCCCGTGATCGTGACAGAATGAGAGCAGCATCCGTTCTCCCGCAAGCGGACCAGAGGGAGATGGATGAAGGTACGCGCATGGTGTTGCGAGCGATGGAAGTGGAGACGCTTCGCTATTCGACGGAGGAGAGGTCGAACCTTATGTGGGGACCTGGAGGCTCCCTGATCCCCATCGACTCCCTCTGGTCCGAAGACATCGCCGCTACACAGCAGTACCGGACGCGCAGGCAAAGGCGGAAGCCGTCCAGAAGGGCTTCGCCTCGCCGTCAGAACGCGTCACTCCCGCAAGCTCCTCCCCCGGACCGAAGCAAGTTGCAGGCAGCCCAGTATCCTTCCCCCGATGACGTCACTCCGTCCACGGCTGATGACGTCATGGCCCAGAATTTTTTTTTTCTGAATTCTGTCTCTTTGCGTCAACAACCTCCTAAAGAATTTAATTCTAAAATTATACCTTGTCAGGACATTCTTTTGAAATTTAGATGTCAGCCACAGTCTCCTTCTGAGTGCCAAGCTCCGCCCCCTAGGACTCTAGCCCCGCCCACGTCAGTGACTTTTTCCTCTCATCCTCCCAAAAGACCTCAGGTGGGGGGTGGGAAAAGACATTTTGGACAATTTAGAGGGGAGGATTTTGCCCCCCTCCTGACTTCCCGCCACCCACCCGTAAAGACTGTTCCAGACCGCAAGCAGCGCGTCTGGTATCCGCCCCTTGAGGGGGGGGCTGGGGCCGGGAGCTGTGCTGGTGGGGCTGCTCGGCTGCGCCCAGCCAAGCCGCAACCTCCAGCCCGTCCTCCACCACCAGTCCGTCGGCATGCCAAGCCGCAACCCCCAGCGAGACCACCTCTGCCATGCTCATGGCTAACCTCAGCCCGGGTGGGCCTGCAGACGCCACCAGCATCTCCGGTGGGCCTGCAGACGCCACCAGCATCTCCGGTGGGCCTGCAGACGCCACCAGCATCTCCGGTGGGCCTGCAGAAGCCGCCATCTCCGGTACCTGCACCTCGGCTGGTTCCCACACCAGTACCTGCACCTCGGCTGGTTCCCACACCAGTACCTGCACCTCGGCTGGTTCCCACACCAGTACCTGCTCCTCGCCAGACGCCTGCACCTGCTCCTCGCCAGACGCCTGCACCTGCTCCTCGCCAGACGCCTGCACCTGCTCCTCGCCAGACGCCTGCACCTGCTCCTCGCCAGACGCCTGCACCTGCTCCTCGCCAGACGCCTGCACCTGCTCCTCGCCAGACGCCTGCACCTGCTCCTCGCCAGACGCCTGCACCTGCTCCTCGCCAGACGCCTGCACCTGCTCCTCGCCAGACGCCTGCACCTGCTCCTCGCCAGACGCCTGCACCTGCTCCTCGCCAGACGCCTGCACCCGCTCCTCGCCAGACGCCTGCACCCGCTCCTCGCCAGACGCCTGCACCCGCTCCTCGGCAGACGCCTGCACCCGCTCCTTGGCAGACGCCTGCACCCGCTCCTCGGCAGACGCCTGCACCCGCTCCTCGGCAGACGCCTGCACCCGCTCCTCGGCAGACGCCTGCACCCGCACCACGCCAGACGCCGGTGGTACCTGCAAGCACGCCAGACTCACCGGTGGTACCTGCAAGCACGCCAAACTCGCCGGTGGTACCTGCAATCACGCCTGACTCGCCGCCGGTGCCTGCTGCCACGCCTGCCATGACGGCGCCGGTGCCTGCTGCCACGCCTGCCATGACGGCGCCGACACGCCCACCTCCTCGTCGACCACGGATGTGGCCGCTCCCTGGTCGTCCGCCTCGCCAAGTGCGCCCACCTCCCCGTCGGCCACGAATGTGGCCATTCCCTGGTCGCCCGCCTCGCTTGCTGCAGCGGCGTTCCACTCGCCGCCGCCACTTGACTTTGCCTCGGTGGATTCGGGGACACTTGGCCTGGCGACCCACCTCCAAGTCCTCCCTCCGCCCGCCCGTGACTTTTGACCCTGCTTGTTTTTTGTTTTTTTTCATATGGACATCTGGTATCTGTCCTTGAGGAGGGGGTACTGTCATGATCCATGGTCCGGATCATGTTTTTGTGTTTTCTGTTAATTTTGGACTCCTTTTGTTATTTGTTGTGCTCCTGTGAGTTTGTTTTGGTTGTCATGGTCACTCTTTGTGTGCACCTGTCTCTGATTAGTGCTCGCCCGCTCACCTGCTTCCCGAGCGCTAATCAGAGGCATTATTTAAGTTGCCTTTGCCAGTCACTCGTCCTGCTCTCATTGTGTTTGCTCCATGCACTTGTCACGTGAGTTTTTGAGTTCTAGTGTTCCTTGTCTTTTGCCTATGCTAAGTAATAAGTTCCTTAACTTCCCGTGCGCTCTGCACGCATCCTTGTTGTTTTTGTTTATTGGATGATTTATGATAGATAAATCACTTCCTACCTTACGCCTTCGTCCGGAGCCGTTCCTTTGCATTGGGAGAACAACCGCGCAGCAAGCTGCGACCCCGTGATCGTGACAACCACCACTATGCTCGATGGTAGGAATTGGTGTTCCTGGGATTAAAGGCCTCACCTTTTCTCCTCCAAACATATTGCTGGGTATTGTGGCCAAACAGCTCAAATTTTGTTTCATCTGACCACAGAACTTTTCTCCAAAAGGTCTTATCTTTGTCCCTGTGATGTCAGATCAATAAAGAGACACATTCGTTTGGTAAAAATTATGCTGGTTGGCCAAAATGTCCGGGGAAATTGCGTGCATTGGACAAAGTTGAGAAGATATGCAAAATTTGCAAGGATTGGTTGAATTTGCGTGAATTTTCGCAATTGCGGCATTTGCAGATTCCTGGAAGGACTGAATAGCGCAAAAATTAAAAACAGTTAATTTTAAAGCACCCAATATAACTATTTATTACAATGTTTCTGTCTATTCATCCATTCATTATTAGGTTTGACAGTTGGTACTGGGAAAACGTTTTTTATTTTATTTTTGTATTTAAGTATATTATTGTTTATTAATCATTTTGTACTTGTTTATTTTATGCAACGTTTACATAAATGTTCTTTATGTTTTGATGGTAATTGTTTAAATAATTGTATAACGTAGAAAAAAATGCAGGATATCAACTAAGCGCTAACTTGTGGTAACACTTATAATGTATTTTGAACATGCATACAGTTACTGTCAGGTTCAAACACCGATGACATCTATTAAACAGACAAGAAGCAAGGAATGAAACAGAGACATAATTCAATTTAGCTCATTGAGGAGAAACGTCTGGGCTGTACTCTTTGCACAGTCTTCCACCACGCTCTGGCAAGAGGATTCTAAGCCTCCTCTTTTATTTGGACTTTACCTGATTACATAGCATCAGCTGTTTCTAAAGGGAGGGGGGTCGTAAACAGCCGTCGCCCTTGGTCACAAAACAGTTCAAAGAAAAGATGCCTGGAGCATGCGTCAGGTCCTGCTTCCTCTCCGCTTTGTAGATCTCGGGTCAAGACAAGATCTTCCTGTGGATTACAATAGATCAAAGAGACCGACACCTTCATGTCGCTTCCCATCCTACACAGTGCGGTTTTACAAGCCTTTTGCTTGGTAAGATCAAAGACAGCTTTTGTCCTCTCGCCGGGAAATCATGGAAACACAAAGTTTTGTGATAACTTAGATACAATTATTCTGACACAGTTACATATTTACAGTTTGTCATTGCAACATGTCCGAAAAGAAGCAGGAAGAAGCGGAGCGTGTTTAATCCTACCCCTTTTCCATACCATAGCAATTTTTTTAACACATTTATTTGTTCACTTCCTGTGCTCAATTTGTATTAAAGTTAAAGTCAGAGTACCAATGATAGTCACACACACACTAGGTGTGTCGAAATGTGTCCTCTGCATTTGTCCCATCCCCTTGTTCACCTCCTGGGAGGTGAGGGGAGCAGTGAGCAGCAGCGGTGGCCACGCCCAGAAAATTATTTTTGGTGATTTAACCCCCAATTCCAACCCTTGATGCTGAGTGCCAAGCAGGGAGGTAATGGGTCCTATTTTTATAGTCTTTGGTATGACTCACGACCTACCGATCTCAGGGCGGACACTCAAACCACCAGGCCACTGAGTAGGTGGTAGATGAATTGGTAAATAATCAATAAAGTTGTCATGAATAAATAGTTGTTTATACTTTGTAATTCACATATAGAGAGGAATAAGAGGATCTCTTATGCATAAATTAGATGAATAACATTTTTCTTATTCAACCCAGGAAGTGAACAGTTTCTACCGGATTAAGTATGATCTGCTTCTTCCTACTCCTTTTCAGACAAGTTGAATTGTGCAAATTGGACTTGAACTGTGTTTCAATGTTCAAAAGAAACTTAAAACCGTAGACAAGCTATTTCTCCTTCTGTCCTTCCCTTCCTTCCTTCCTTGCCTCCCTCCATTTTCCTCTTTTGCTGTTGTCCGCTGCGGAGTGGCTGGTCGCCATGGAAACAAACAGAGCCCAGGATAAGCTTGCCCTGTAGCTGTAAAATGCAGCAGGGATGGTGATTTATGAGAGTCTAAACGCGCCGAGCAGACACTCGGACGGGCGTGTAAGAGAGCGGCTCATTAGCCCGCTTTTTTTGGTTGATTTCATCAGCCCTTTCCCTTCTTTGTTGTTATCTCCCTTTGTCAAGTGCGCTCGCATCGACGGGGGCGTAATACAGCTGTGATGCCTCTCGTTGGTGTGATGTTGCCCCGGTGATAAACATCGCCGCGGCGATGACGGTCGTCTTCATGGCAATGACTCGCGCCAAAGGAGCTACGTAACTCGATAAGTGTTGTTCAAGCTGTGTGGGCGTGGTTGGCTAAACATGTGGCTGGAAAACACTGAAGCCTGTCAATAACAAAAATAGCTACTTTGGTATTTTATTTTGTATGTACAAACCCCGTTTCCATATGAGTTGGGAAATGGTGTTAGATGTAAATATAAACGGAATACAATGATTTGCAAATCCTTTTCAACCCATATTCAGTTGAATGCACTACAAAGACAAGATATTTGATGTTCAAACTCATAAACTTTATTTATTTTTTGCAAATAATAATTAACTTAGAATTTCATGGCTGCAACACGTGCCAAAGTAGTTGGGAAAGGGCATGTTCACCACTGTGTTACATGGCCTTTCCTTTTAACAACACTCAGTAAACGTTTGGGAGCTGAGGAGACACATTTTTGAAGCTTCTCAGGTGGAATTCTTTCCCATTCTTGCTTGATGTACAGCTTAAGTTGTTCAACAGTCCGGGGGTCTCCCTTGTGCTATTTTAGGCTTCATAATGCGCCACACATTTTCAATGGGAGACAGGTCTGGACTACAGGCAGGCCAGTCTAGTACCCGCACTCTTTTACTATGAAGCCACGTTGATGTAACACGTGGCTTGGCATTGTCTTGCTGAAATAAGCAGGGGCGTCCATGGTAACGTTGCTTGGATGGCAACATATGTTGCTCCAAAACCTGTATGTACCTTTCAGCATTAATGGCACCTTCACAGATGTGTAAGTTACCCATGTCTTGGGCACTAATACACCCCCATACCATCACAGATGCTGGCTTTTACACTTTGCGCCTATAACAATCCGGCTGGTTCCTTTCCTCTTTGGTTCGGAGGACACGACGTCCACAGTTTCCAAAAACAATTTGAAATGTGGACTCGTCAGACCACAGAACACTTTTCCACTTTGTATCAGTCCATCTTAGATGAGCTCAGGCCCAGCGAAGCCGACGGCGTTTCTGGGTGTTGTTGATAAACGGTTTTCGCCTTGCATAGGAGAGTTTTAACTTGCACTTACAGATGTAGCGACCAACTGTAGTTACTGACAGTGGGTTTCTGAAGTGTTCCTGAGCCCATGTGGTGATATCCTTTACACACTGATGTCGCTTGTTGATGCAGTACAGCCTGAGGGATGGAAGGTCACGGGCTTAGCTGCTTACGTGCAGTGATTTCTCCAGATTCTCTGAACCCTTTGATGATATTACGAAGCGTAGATGGTGAAATCCCTCAATTCCTTGCAATAGCTGGTTGAGAAAGGTTTTTCTTAAACTGTTCAACAATTTGCTCACGCATTTGTTGACAAAGTGGTGACCCTCGCCCCATCCTTGTTTGTGAATGACTGAGCATTTCATGGAATCTACTTTTATACCCAATCATGGCACCCACCTGTTCCCAATTTGCCTGTTCACCTGTGGGATGTTCCAAATAAGTGTTTGATGAGCATTCCTCAACTTTATCAGTATTTATTGCCACCTTTCCCAACTTCTTTGTCACGTGTTGCTGGCATCAAATTCTAAAGTTAATGATTATTTGCAAAAAAATATTTTTTTTATCAGTTTGAACATCAAATATGTTGTCTTTGTAGCATATTCAACTGAATATGGGTTGAAAATTATTTGCAAATTCCGTTTATATTTACATCTAACACAATTTCCCAACTCATATGGAAACGGGGTTTGTATTTCAACAACAGAGAATGCTATTTTCTGTATTGATGATTATTTACAATGACCTCCGCCAAGCACAAAAAGCATCAAGTGGCTGTTTTGGTCACTTTTAGTTATCTTATTGACATGGATATAAGAATTGTACCTCGACAAAGCTGTCTTGTATTTGAGGATCTGACCGAGAGTTAGTGGGCGGCTGAGGGTGGAGCCGTCTCTCTTGGTTGCTTTGTTGGGTCTGCTCCTGTCTCTGGCCATGCTCCCCCCCCCCCCTCAAAGAATTAAACAGAGACAGAATTAAATTTGGCTCAGTGAGGATCTAATAATAATGTATTACATTTTATATTGCACTTTTTCTATTATTAGATACTCAAAGCTATCCCAGAGAAGTGGGAACCCATCATTCATTCATACCTGGTGGTGGTAAGCTACATTTGTAGCCACAGCTGCCCTGGGGTAGACTGACGGAAGCGAGGCTGCCAGTTTCCGCCAAAGCCCCTCCGACCACCACCTATCATTTATTCATAATTCATTCACCGGTGTGAGCGGCACCCGGGGCAAGGGTGAAGTGTCCTGCCCAAGGACACAACGGCAGCCATTTGGATGTCAAGAGGCGGGGAGCAAACCTGCAACCCTCGGGTTTCTGGCACGGCCGCTCTACCCACTACGCCAGGGGTGTCCAAACTTTTTCCACTGAGGGCCGCACACGGAAAAATTTAAGCATGCGGGGGCCATTTTGATATTTTTCATTTTCAAACCTTAACAAAATATATGGATTTTTTTTTTTTTTTTACCTTTAGGGCTCCCGGGGACCATAAAGCGTCTCTGTCATTAAAATGTAAAAAATAAGTCAAATTATTATTATTTTTTATTTAACGCTTACAGTAAATCTCTATATAAGGGGTCACCAACGTGGTGCCCGCGGGCACCAGGTAGCCCGTAAGGACCAGATGAGTAGCCTGCTGGCCTGTTCTAAAAATAGCTCGAATAGCAGCACTTACCAGTGAGCTGCCTCTATTTTTTTAATTTTATTTATGTACTAGGAAGCTGGTCTCGCTTTGCCCGACATTTTTAATTCTAAGAGAGACAAAACTCAAATAGAATTTGAAAATCTAAGAAAATATTTTAAAGACTTGGTCTTCACTTGTTTAAATAAATTCATTAATTTTTTTAATTTGCTTCTTATAACTTTCAGAAAGACAATTTTAGAGAAAAAATACAACCTTAAAAATGATTTTAGGATTTTTAAACACATATACCTTTTTAACTTTTAAATTCCTTCCTCTTCTTTCCTGAAAATTTAAATCAATGTTCAAGTAAATTTATTGTTTTTATTGTAAAGAATGATCAATAAATTTTAATTTAATTCTTCATTTTAGCTTCTGTTTTTTCGAAAAAGAATATTTGTGAAATATTTCTTCAAACTTATTATGATTAAAATTCAAAACAATTATTCTGGCAAATCTAGAAAATCTGTAGAATCAAATTTAAATCTTATTTCAAAGTCTTTTGAGTTTCTTTTAACATTTTTGTTCTGGAAAATCTTGAAGAAATAATGATTTGTCTTTGTTAGAAATATAGCTTGGTCCAATTTGTTATATATTCTAACAAAGTGTAGATTGGATTTTAACCTATTTAAAACATGTCATCAAAATCCTCAAATTAATCTTAATCAGGAAAAATTACTAATGATGTTCCATAAATTCTTTTTTAAATTTTTTTTCGAAAAGATTTGAATTAGCTATTTTTTCTCTCCTTTTTTTCGGTTGAATTTTGAATTTTAAAGAGTCGAAATTGAAGATAAACTATGTTTCAAAATTTAATTGTCATTTTTTTCGTGTTTTCTCCTCTTTTAAACTGTTCAAATAAGTGTAAATATCATTAATTATTAATAATAACAGAGTTAAAGGTAAATTGAGCAATTTGGCTATTTCTGGCAATTTATTTAAGTGTGTATCAAACTGGTAGCCCTTCGCATTAATCAGTACCCAAGAAGTAGCTCTTGGTTTCAAAAAGGTTGGTGACCCCTGCTCTATATCAACTTCAGGTTGATATAAAGTAAAAAAAAAAAAAAAAAAAGGTTTTATGCCTTTTCTGTCAAAGACAACTTTGTTTTTTATAGTAAAAATGAAATATGCAGTATTTAGTAATTAGAGCCCTAAAAGATCAATAATGCAGGACACCATTGATTTGAATTATTTAATATTTTTGAGTAATCACAGTGAAATGTTAAATAAAATCCTACTAAATATATTATGGATCCAAAAGGTCCCCCACTCATAAAGTGATACATTTTTATTAGTTTTTTTTTTACTTTCAACACTTAAATTGCGAGATCAACTTCAGATATATCTGCCGATTTTACGTTTGAACTATTATTTCGTTTGTATTATGCTCTTTTGTCAAGTAAAACGTTGATGTTTTTTTTATGGCAACCACACAATATATGCAATATTTTTTCCACATAAAACATTTTAAAGTGACATTTTTTAAGTAATAATTCATTGTAACAGAGATTTTTTGTCTTTTTTTTTTTTTTGAGCAATGGCAAAAAAGAGCCTGCATGGCAGCTTTGTGTCAACATTGCAACTTTTTCTCGTTAGATTTCACCTCATTCCACTTTTTTTAAATGTTTTTTTTTCATTTTTGCAATACTATCAATTTTGCAATTTTTGCAGAATGTGTGGGGGGCCGGTAAACGATTAGCTGCGGGCCGCAAATGGCCCCCGGGCCGCACTTTGGACAGCTTTGCACTACGCCATTGTGTCATTGTGTAAGAGTGGCTGTCATACATTCTGGCTGCTAAGCTTGCTAGTTCTGTTAAATATTTACTATTAAATCCACCAAGAAGTGTTTATGTATTCATTGACATGTGTTTATTGTTGAGTAAGACCACTTAAAAGATGACTTAAGTGTATTTTGGAGAGGTAGCACATGGGCAAAAGAAGGAAACATCAACTTTTGATGCAGTTTTTGGAATTTGCTGTAAATCCGCTTGCATTGTGGCCAAGTGGAGGCAATAACTCGCCTAATTCAGCAGATGGCGATGTGGTGAAAAAAGGTTGCCGTGTGTGGTAGTTGTAATAGTCTATACTGCCCCCTGTAGGACTGGAATGTGTCAGGCGTGATCATTGTGATATTATAATGAAAGCCTGTGCAGTGAATTGAATTGGGATTAGTCTGGATATCATTTGCTCATTATGTCACAGTTCATTAAATATATTCATATAATGTTGGTGTCTCACTAATGCGTCTCTTTGCTCTTTTGCAGAACTCCCAGAAGAAAAAAGGAGCTCGGCCAACCAACAACAAACCCGACAAGAAGCACTGCCCACAGGTGACACACACACACACACACACACACACACACACACACACACACTACTACCTACTCCCAGCCGAACGCTCAATAAGATAAATAGTCTGCAGCAAGTAAACCTTAAAAGACAATTAGCCATGCAGAGAAACATTGATGGAACACGGACAAGACACAACACGAGACAACTGAAGGCACTTAACTTGAATCACGTAATGACGTCACTTGGAAATTCTACATTATATTCAAACTGGACTATTTTACATTATTTAGACGTACATTTGATATATGATACATCAACTTGCATCTAAAATGTCGTACACACAATTAACATCTAAATGTTCTCCCATAGGTAGGTTTTTCTTGTATTTTAGTGAAGTCATTACACTAGCTCTCCATTGCTCATTTAGGACCGGCGTTGAGATCATGCATAATGAATTGTCATGGATGAGAGTTGGTGAAAGACTAGCGTGTAGTTTGATTCTATTTTTAAAAACAATCTATACATACCATAAACCTTCATATCTGTATTCTCAGCTGTTGCTTGCAAGTGAAAGTCACAACTATGGTACCAGGTTAGCCCTAAGAGGTGCTTTCACCCGTCTTAAACCCAAAAGTGATGTTTTGAAAAAGACTGTAATGTATAGGGCAATCACTTACTGGAACCGACTTCCACAATATTTGGTATCAATCACCAGCAGAGTGGGTTTTAAGAATAGACTAAGAGGAGAAGTATTGCGGAAAGAGATTATTCTAGATTGTACCTAATGTCATGACTGTTTTTATTGACTATTTTATTGATTATGGGACAAGCAGTAGAAAATGGTGGAGGGAACTTTTTTCGTCACTTATTGTTTGTCTTTGGTACACTAATGTATATATTTTAGGCCATTGGTTCTTTGTTTTATTTATTTTTTTGCAAAAATATATATATATCTATTTTTATATTGCTCTTTTTATCTTTGTTATGAACAATATTATGTAAACTCGAATTTATTATTATTTTTTTGGTTCTTTGTTGTTGCTATTTTTGTATTACAACATTTTATTATTTGATCATGTTGTACTGCATTTTAATCTTTTGTTTTGTGATTGTGTGATGTTTTTGCCTGGACCCCAGGAAGAATAGTCTCCACTGCGGTGTAGACTAATGGGGATCCTTAATAAACTAAACTAAACTATTTGGGGCTAGCAGCTACGCAACAGCTAAGCACACAATAGCACACAAGCTGGACATACGTAATAACTATCCTTAAGTGCAGTGGTCCCCAACCTTTTTGTAGCTGCGGACCGGTCAACGCTTGACAATTTGTCCCACGGACCGGTGGGGGGGTATTTAAATTTTTATTTTTATTTTTATTTTTTAATTTTTTTTACATAAATAAATACAATCATGTGTGCTTACGGACTGTATCCCTGCAGACTGTATTGATCTATATTGATATATAATGTATATATTGTGTTTTTTATGTTGATTTCATTTTAAAAAAAAATTTTTTTTTTTTTTTTTTTTTTTAATTTCTTGTGCGATACCAATCGGTCTACCGGTCCGCGGCCCGGTGGTTGGGGACCACTGCTTAAGTGAACAATATTGCAGTCCATTTGTCAATATGAACAAGTATCGAATATTTATAGTTGCATGTTACTTGCAGATACAAAGTCTCCAAGGCAGTACCAAGTAACAAACGTGTCCGCAGCATTCAATTTACCATATTTTTCGGATTATAAATCGCAGGTTTTTTTTCATAGTTTGGCCGGGGGTGCGATTTATACTCCGGAGTGATTTATAATCCGAAAAATATTGGTACTGCGTCGTGAGCTTGATTTAACTAGGTGTCACCAAAAACTAACTACCACTCCACTTTAATTTAAAGAGAGCATACGTCCAGTCCGGAAAGTAGTGTTTTGTTTTTTTAAATTCTTACCATTGTTTTGTGTTTTAGTAATTTCACCTGATCAAGCCTTTTCTATCATTCAACAGTACAAAATAATTTAAGGATGTATGATTCCTGCTGATATCGGATCGGATCAATATCTGTATCGGCCAATACTCAAGGCTCCAAAGTAGGGTTGTACGGTATACAGGTATTAGTATAGTACCGCGATACTAATGAATCATATTCGGTACTGTACCGCCTCTACAATAAATAATATTCAGTACTATACCGCCTCTATAATGAATCATATTCGGTACTATACCGCCTCTAAAAAGTACCGGTGCCCCACCCGTCGTCGTCGTCATGTCGTGTCATGCAGAGGAGCATGTTCAGCAGTGCACAATCACAGAGTACTTACACAGTGTGTAGACAGAAAAGGAAGAACGGACTAATGGTGAAACGCCCTAGGGAAGAGGTGGTTTAAGACATGGCTAACTAGCGGCTAATGTCTCTCTGCAGTCAGCAGAGTTGTAACTACCTCTAAATCACTAATGCTCGTCTCCATGGAGACAAATCAAGTACATTGATTTCAGGCTTCATCCCTGTTGGACGAGAGGTAGCCATACACCCGTGTCATGACTCTGGATGTGTTATAAAGGGTCAATAATTGACAAAGTCAAGACAAGATTTCACTCTGTCCGATTCATCAATCAATTGAAACATACATCTCAACTTTGAACACATTACACCAAAGTGAATGGAGGGCATACTTAGTCAACAGCCATACATGTCACATTAAGGGTGGCGGTATGAACAATGCCAACACTGTCATAAATATGTGCCATATAGTGAAAACAAACTAAACAACAATGACAAACACATTTTGGGAGAATTCCCTGCAGCACCAACTCTTCCGGGACGCTACAATATAAACAAACGCCATTGGTGGATCTGCACCAGACATCCACTGTAATGATACCAAGTACAGGAGCGTATCTAGTCCATACTACTATGATTACATCGATATTTTTTAGCATCACAAAATCTTCTTTAGTTTTTAAAAAAATGTATATTATGTTTATAAACCCAGGAAATATGTCCCTGGACACATGAGGACTTTGAATATGACCAATGTATCATCCTGTAACTACTTGGTATCGGATTGATACCCAAATTTGTGGTATCATCCAAAACTAATTTAAAGTATCAATCAACAGAAAAATAAGTGATTATTACATTTTAACAGAAGTGTAGATAGAACATGTTGAAAGAGAAAGTAAGCAGATATTAACAGTAAATGAACGAGTAGATTAATAATACATTTTTTACAGTTTGTCCTTTGTAATGTTGACAAAATAATAGAATGATAAATGACACAAAATGTTACTGCATATGTCAGCAGACTAATTAGGAGCCTTTGTTTGCTTACTTACTAATATAAGACAAGTTTTTTAGTACAGTGGTCCCCAACCAACCAGTACCGGTCTGCGGACCGATTGGTACCGGGCCGCGCAAGAAATTAAAAAAAAAAAAACATTTTTTTTTTATTTTTTTATTTTTTTTTTTAATTAAATCAACATAAAAAACACAGTATATATACATATTGCGTATGTGCATGTCAATATAAATCAATACAGTCTGCAGGGATACAGTCCGTAAGCACACATGATTGTATTTCTTTATGGGGAAAAAAAAAAAAAAAAGCATCCCCCCCGCGGTACAAAGTAAATAAGAAAAATAATAATAATAAAAAAACATTTAAAAAATTAAAAACTTTTATTTATTTTTTTATTTTTTATTCTATTTTTTTTTTATACTTGGGACTTCCCGCGGGCCTGATTTTGGACGCTGGCGGGCCGAATCCGGCCCGTAGTTTGGGGACCCCTGCTCTTATGGATTAAAGCATTCATGTTATAGGTTGTTATTTTTCATTTTTTCATTTTTCATTTTTATTTAACTCCTTCATTGATGTGCATCTTTGATCGATAGACAATTATACCTCAATTATTCAATTATACATTTACACACCAATGCCTGAGAAGGTGCAGGATGAAGAAAAATCTTATATTTTCCTGCCCCCTTCAACATAATACGTAGTCTTACTTAATGGATATCAAATAAACCAACAATTACATCCAAATATAATGAAAACAAACAAAAAAAACACAACAAGTGCAAAACTTCATGAAGTACAAACCGAACAAAAAAAAAAAAAGGAATATACACTTCACGGGATGATACAAAACAAATACAAAACCAGGCAAAAAATAAGTAAAATAATAAATATAAAGCAAAATGTAAACACTTATGTCTGTCCATATGATCTTATTGTTCTGTCTTTATATATGTTTTTCAATTGGAATATATTTTTACAAATATTCAAATTTTCATCAATAGTCAGTCTAGATATGGTTAATGCAAATAATGATGATAATGTCTGCTGTTTATAAAACATTCCTGTGATGTTATTATTATTATTATGGCAACACATAACCACGGCATAAGCTATGTGGCTGAAGACTATAATTCCACACTAAAGCTCACAGCAGACATGTTCAGGTTATCTCGGGCCAGAGCGTGCGTGTCGTATCCTTCAGATAAATCAATGATTTTATTTATTTATTTTCTTCTTTTTAGTCTGCCTCCATTCATCGTATTTATGCGGGCCCACTCTTTGTTGACATCGTTTGTACCGCGGAGATGGAAAAAAAAAAAAAAACCCCAGCCGGACTGAGATGTTAAGTTAAAATGCATGATTGTTAAACATGAGTACTGTCATGTCTCCAGACAAGGGAAGTCGGGTCCCCTGATTGGTTGTTCGTGTCCAAAGCACACCATAAATGGTTGTGAAGGTGCTGCCCCTCATCTCGCTTTATGTGTTTGGAAACGCTTCACGAGCTGTAAAGCAAACACACCCACAGAGATGCCAGGCAGGATGAATAAGATGTTCTCCCTCCACCAGGGAGATTCAACTCATGTTTCTGTTGCCCTTTATTGGTTTGGGAGTGTAGGATTAGGCAAACACTACATCAGCATTGTCTTTTTGAAGGGTTGAAGCAAATCGTATTTGAATCTAAAATAAAACATGTAGCTTTGGCTTTCAGAGTGACCTGCAGTTGGGTTCATTTGTCCAAACCAGGGGTCGGCAACCCAGAATGTTGAAAGAGCCAAAGTGAACGAAAAATACAAAAAAAATCTGTCTGGAGCCGCAAAAGATTAAAAGCCTTATATAAGTGTTATGATGATGTAAGTGTCTATGTTAGCTATATTAGCCTACTATCAAAATTACTTTAAAAGTCTTATATAAGTGTTATAATGAAGGCAAGACATAATGTACACTACCGTTCAAAGGTTTGGGGTCACATTGAAATGTCCTTATTTTTGAAGGAAAAGCACTGTACTTTTCAATGAAGATAACTTTAAACTAGTCTTAACTTTAAAGAAATACACTCTATACATTGCTAATGTGGTAAATGACTATTCTAGCTGCAAATGTCTGGTTTTTGGTGCAATATCTACATAGGTGTATAGAGGCCCATTTCCAGCAACTATCACTCCAGTGTTCTAATGGTACAATGTGTTTGCTCATTGGCTCAGAAGGCTAATTGATGATTCGAAAACCCTTGTGCAATCATGTTCACACATCTGAAAACAGTTTAGCTCGTTACAGAAGCTACAAAACTGACCTTCCTTTGAGCAGATTGAGTTTCTGGAACATCACATTTGTGGGGTCAATTAAACACTCAAAATGGCCAGAAAAAAAGAACTTTCATCTGAAACTCGACAGTCTATTCTTGTTCTTAGAAATGAAGGCTATTCCACAAAATTGTTTGGGTGACCCCAAACCTTTGAACGGTAGTGTAAGTGTCTATATTAGCCTACTATCAAAATGACTTAAAAATTCCTATATAAGTGTTATAATGAAGGCAACACATGATGTAAGTGTCTATATTAGCCTACTATCAAAATGACTTTAAAAGTTTTATATAAGTGTTATAATGAAGGCAACACATGATGTAAGTGTCTATATTAGCCTACTATCAAAATGACTTTAAAAGTCTTATATAAGTGTTACAGTGAAGGCAACACATGTTGTAAGTGTCTGTATTAGCCGACTATCAAAATGACTTTAAAAGTCCTATATAAGTGTTATAATGAAGGCAACACATGATGTAAGTGTCTATATTAGCCTACTATCAAAATGACTTTAAAAGTCCTATATAAGTGTTATAATGAAGGCAACACATGATGTAAGTGTCTATATTAGCCTACTATCAAAATGACTTAAAAATTCCTATATAAGTGTTATAATGAAGGCAACACATGATGTAAGTGTCTATATTAGCCTACTATCAAAATGACTTTAAAAGTCCTATATAAGTGTTATAATGAAGGCAACACATGATGTAAGTGTCTATATTAGCCTACTATCAAAATGACTTTAAAAGTCCCATATAAGTGTTATAATGAAGGCAACACATGATGTAAGTGTCTATATTAGCCTACTATCAAAATGACTTTAAAAGTCCTATATAAGTGTTATAATGAAGGCAACACATGATGTAAGTGTCTGTATTAGCCTACTATCAAAATGACTTTAAAAGTCCTATATAAGTGTTATAATGAAGGCAACACATGATGTAAGTGTCTATATTAGCCTACTATCAAAATGACTTTAAAAGTTTTATATAAGTGTTATAATGAAGGCAACACATGATGTAAGTGTCTATATTAGCCTACTATCAAAATGACTTAAAAATTCCTATATAAGTGTTATAATGAAGGCAACACATGATGTAAGTGTCTATATTAGCCTACTATCAAAATGACTTTAAAAGTCCTATATAAGTGTTATAATGAAGGCAACACATGATGTAAGTGTCTATATTAGCCTACTATCAAAATGACTTTAAAAGTCCCATATAAGTGTTATAATGAAGGCAACACATGATGTAAGTGTCTATATTAGCCTACTATCAAAATGACTTTAAAAGTCCTATATAAGTGTTATAATGAAGGCAACACATGATGTAAGTGTCTGTATTAGCCTACTATCAAAATGACTTTAAAAGTCCTATATAAGTGTTATAATGAAGGCAACACATGATGTAAGTGTCTATATTAGCCTACTATCAAAATGACTTTAAAAGTCCTATATAAGTGTTATAATGAAGGCAACACATGATGTAAGTGTCTATATTAGCCTACTATCAAAATGACTTTAAAAGTCTTATATAAGTGTTACAGTGAAGGCAACACATGTTGTAAGTGTCTGTATTAGCCAACTATCAAAATGACTTTAAAAGTCCTATATAAGTGTTATAATGAAGGCAACACATGATGTAAGTGTCTATATTAGCCTACTATCAAAATGACTTTAAAAGTCCTATATAAGTGTTACAGTGAAGGCAACACATGATGTAAGTGTCTATATTAGCCTACTATCAAAATGACTTTAAAAGTCCTATATAAGTGTTATAATGAAGGCAACACATGATGTAAGTGTCTATATTAGCCTACTATCAAAATTTGTGGTATCATCCAAAACTAATGTAAAGTATCAAACGACAGAAGAATAAGTGATTATTACATTTTAACAGAAGTGTACATAGAACATGTTAAAAGAGAAAGTAAGCAGATATTAACAGTACATGAACAAGTAGATTAATAATTCATTTTCTACCACTTGTCCTTACTAATTTTGACAAAATAATAGAATGGAAAATGACACAATATGTTACTGCATACGTCAGCAGACTAAATTAGAAGTCTATGTTCGTTTACTTACTACTAAAAGACAAGTTGTCTAGTATGTTCACTATTTTATTTAAGGACAAACTTGCAATAAGAAACATATGTTTAATGTACCCTAAGATATTTTTGGTAAAACAAAACCAATAATGCAATTGTGGAAGTCGCTTCCCAGCCGTTCCCCTTGGTAGACACAGCCCCGGGAGCCAAGCGTGCGGTTTTTAACCAGATTTGAATGTACACCGATTTTGTCACCAATTTTTCTATCCAGCAGGACGCGACTTTTCAGCCACGTCCGTATCCTCTCTCTCCCCCTGCTCCCGGCCGCTTACTGTTAAAGACAACAGATGATTAGACTGTGAAATCTAATCACCTGCCAGCTGTGTCTCGCCGTCAGCACATGCCCCGCCCCCATCCGATGGTGCTCGTCCTCAGCACCATAGACAGAGGCGGTGAGCTTTGCTCCTGCAGGCGCGCTGGCCACACCTCCCTCCACAGCAATTTTTTGTGGTCCCCTTTATTTAGAAAAGTACCGAAAAGTATCAAAATAATTTTGGTACCGGGACCTGTACAACACTAATAAAAACCCATTATCGGTCTTAAAAAGCAGGACATTTTCTGTATTGACTTAAAAAAAAATTGTTCATAGCTAACTGTAACTTTTGGCTGTTTAGTTGAATTGCTACAGAATTTGGTACACACTTTTAGGGGACCGACAAGCACATGTGTGTAAAATTTGAGCTAGATTTGCTGACTACAGTAATTGCCCATAAGTCATTGCCCATTTGTTTTATGACGATAACATTTTGAGTATATCTGTCTTCCATTCATGCGAGCATTTCTTCAAAGGCATTTTGAGCGCCACCACTATGAGGCGCCGCAAACGCCTTCAAATAACAACCCTGTTTGACAAATAATCCGCAGTAACAAAAGACATTTATTTCTACAAGCTGTGACATTTAGATTAAGCGGTGCTGTTGTTTTTTCCCCTGCTCCGTGACTGCAGGAAGACAGCTCAGACCTGAAATGTCAACTCCATTTCGCTAAAGAGGAGTCAGCCCTCATGTGCAAGAAGCTGACCAAGCTGGCGAAGGACAGCGAGGCCATGAAGGAGGAACTGGCCAAATTCAGGTCCTTGTATGGGGACGTGGACGCCTCCATCACCGTGGAGGAGGTATTGGATTTTTTTGCTCAAATGTGATATTATATCTGGAATTGTGCATGTTTTTTACCACCATAATCCCATCGTTTTAACATGATGGAGTAAAATAATGGTTCATATCTGTGTTATTACGTACAATACTGGCATACTGACAAGACACTCGATAATGAGGCCAAAAACGTGAAATTTACCCGTCCAAATGTGTACAAGATGAATAAACTTTTTCCACTGAGGGCCGCACACGGAAAAATTAAAGCATGCGGGGGCCATTTTGATATTTTTAATTTTCAAACCATAACAAAATATATGGTTTTTTTAATTTATTTTACCTTTTAGGGGTCCCGGGGACCATAAAGGGTCTCAGTTAGAGATGTCCGATAATATCGGCCTGCCGATATTATCGGCCGATATATGCGTTAAAATGTAATATCGGAAATTATCGGTATCGGTTTTTTTATTATCGGTATCGTTTTTTATTTTTTTTTATTTTTTTTTTATTAAATCAACATAGAAAACACAAGATACACTTACAATTAGTGCACCAACCCAAAAAACCTCCCTCCCCCATTTACACTCATTCACACAAAAGGGTTGTTTCTTTCTGTTATTAATATTTCTGGTTCCTACATTATATATCAATATTAGAGATGTCCGATAATATCGGCCTGCCGATATTATCGGCCGATATATGCGTTAAAATGTAATATTGGAAATTATCGGTATCGTTTTTTTTTATTATCGGTATCGTTTTTTTTTTGTTTTTGTTTTTTTTTGTTTTGTTTTTTTATTAAATCAAGATAAAAAACACAAGATACACTTACAATTAGTGCACCAACCCAAAACACCTCCCTCCCCCATTTACACTCATTCACACAAAAGGGTTGTTTCTTTCTGTTATTAATATTCTGCTTCCTACATTATATATCAATATATATCAATACAGTCTGCAAGGGATACAGTCCGTAAGCACACATGATTGTGTGTGCTGCTGGTCCACTAATAGTACTAACCTTTAACAGTTAATTTTACTCATTTTCATTCATTACTAGTTTCTATGTAACTGTTTTTATATTGTTTTACTTTCTTTTTTATTCAAGAAAATGTTTTTAATTTATTTATCTTATTTTATTTTATAATTTTTTTAAAAAAAGGACCTTATCTTCACCATACCTGGTTGTCCAAATTAGGCATAATAATGTGTTAATTCCACGACTGTATATATCGGTATCGGTTGATATCGGTATCGGTAATTAAGAGTTGGACAATATCGGATATCGTCAAAAAAGCCATTATCGGACATCCCTAGTAATGAGACTTCTTCTATTGAACTCCCGTCAGGTCGCTGACTCCCCCCACACTCGGGAGGCAGAGGTCAGAGTTCACCTGAAGCTGGTGGAAGAAGAAGCCAACCTGCTGAGTCGACGCATCGTGGAGCTGGAGGTAGAGAACAGGGGCCTCCGAGCTGAGATGGACGACATGAAAGGGCCACAAGGTACAAGGTTCATATTAAGTACAGTAACTGCAGCCTGGTTCAACTTAACAGAGCACTACTTTAGATCTTTTTATATTCACAACGATGATGGCCCACATTGTGGTGCTCCACACCAGATGGGTTGTAACTGTTAATGCTTTTTTAAATTGTTTCATGAGGACCTGCTGTAGTGTTTTGGAATTGTGTTGTCTTGTACATTAAGCCTTGTTGTAGTTTTATTGCTACTGAGCTATGCTTGTCCATAAGTGTGTGTTTTTACTCTATTTTTGGCCATAACTTTGGTTGTGTAACTCCGTTTTGAATAATGTTTTTCCTGAGAGGGTTTTTTGTGTTCCATTTTAATATTTTTATTTCAAATTCTTTCAGATATCAATAATACATTAGGAAGTAATTTTAGCCCACTTTAGTATTATTAGGCCAGGCCAGGATTTTTTTTTATTTTATTTTTTTTAAATGTGCACAAAATGACTTATCATCCATACAATTAATTATAAATTGCTTGGGTGCTGTGCTAAAAATCAGGCCTTAATAAACATAAGATTAGTAATTAAACAAATTTTGATGCATTGCTTTATTTTTTAGGTTAGGATAACTCGTTTTTTGCAAATTTTTCATAATAAAAAAAACTGACGCAATTAGATCGAATGGGCATTCAGTTCAATAATTAGTAACTTTGATAATTAATTTTTTTAAATTAAATTTAAAAAAAAGATGTTTTTCAACCATTTAAGTAGCCATTTGAGCTAATTAGGTATGTCAAAATTATATATATATATATATATATATATATATATATATATATATATATATATATATATGTATGTGTATGTATTTTATATATATATATATATATATATATATATATATATATATATATAGTTTATATACATATACATATATTTATATATATTTGTATGTATATGTATACATATGTGTGTATATATATACATATATATATATATATATACACACACATATATACAGTATATATATATATACATATACATATATATATATATATGTATATATATATATATATATATATATATATATATATATATATCTATATATATATATATATATATATATATATATATATATATATATATATATATATATACTCTTTGAATGCTCATTAATCTAATTGTTCTTTTTTAAATTTTGAAAAATGTGCATAAAATTACTTACCCGAACCTGAATATAAATAAGTGCATCAAAATGAGTTTTTTACTAATCTTATGTGTATTTAGGCCTGATCTTATCTTATATATGTATGTATGTGTATATATATATATATATATATATATATATATATATATATATATATATATATATATATATATATATATATATATATATATATATATATATATATATATATATATATATATGTATATATATTTGTATGTATATGTATACATATGTGTGTATATATATATATATATATATATATATATATATACACACACACATATACAGTATATATATATATATATATATATATATATATATATATATATATATATATATATATATATATATATATATATATATATATATATATATATATATATATATATATATATAAACTCTTTGAATGCTCATTAATCTAATTATGTTGTTTTTTAAATTTTGAAAAATGTGCATAAAATTACTTACCCTAACCTGAATATTAATAAGTGAATCAAAATGAGTTTTTTTTTTTACTAATCTTATGTGTATTTAGGCCTGATCTTATCCCCAAGTACCCCATGAGTTATGAATGATAACTCATTTTTTTATGGGGAAAAAAAAAGGTTAAAATTAGATCAGATGGGAATTCAAAGGGTTAAAAATAAAAACAAAAACATTTACATTTTTGGTATTTTTATTTAGGACTAAAGTTGAGAGATTTTAGCAAAAAAATATATATATACCACTTCTTTTTTTTGTACCCGAGAGGGACAAGCAGTAGAAAATTGATGGATGGAATTTACTGTACTTAACTCCCTGAGGATTTTTTTGTCCTGGCGCTACTTAACTGCTGTGAAATGATGTATACCCCAGAGGGTTAAGACGTTGAGTGAAGCCTACTTCTGTACTAAGCTTCCCTCTGGGAACACATATTATTGTTAAAACATTATAAAAGGCTTAGTTTTGAGTAATTGGCGTCTTTTAATTGGCGCCATTTTGACCATTTTCTTTAGATGGGCCTCAAGAACTTAACAATGCCAGCGGTGGTCCGGCGTCAGCAGCGGTCGTCGGCGGAGGAGGCGCGTCGGCGTCTGAAAACGTCATGGAACTCCAAAGGCACCTCCAGTTTGTGGAGGAGGAGGCGGAGCTTCTGAGGAGGTCCCTGATCGAGATGGAGGAACAGAACAAGCTCCTGATGAACGAAATCAACCGCTATAAATCGGAACTGCCCCCACCGACGTCGTCCTTGTCTTCTGTGGCCGCGTCGCTGTCGGAGAGGCTGCTTCACGACGGAGCGCTCCACGACGGAGCGCTCCGCTCCTCCGCGCCGGGGGAGGCCGCCGTCCTCATCAGCCCGGATGTCCCCCCCCAGGAGGAGGAGCTCAGAGTAGCCCGGCTCCAGATCGGAGAACTGAGCGGGAAGGTGAAAAAGCTGCAGTACGAGAACAGAGTGCTGTTGTCCAACTTGCAGCGGTGTGACCTGGCGTCCTACCAAGCGCCGTCCTCGTCCTCCTCATCTTTAAGAGTGTCTCTGGAGACGGATGAAGAGGCTGGAGACTCAGCAGACTGTCTTCCCATCAGGTATAGTTTCATGCTGTTTTTACATGGAATTTATTTATATACTGTACATACTTACATACGCTCATACATACACATGTGCAGTAATTATATTCATACATACATACATGCATTCATACGCACATACATGCATCATACATACATACATACAAAACCCAAAACCAGTGAAGTTGGCACATTGTGTAAATCGTAAATAAAAACAGAATACTGTCAGGTTCAAACACTGATGACATCTATTAAACAAGACAAGAAGCAAGGAATCAAACAGAGACAGAATTACATTTGGCTCAATTGAGGAGAAACGTCCTGGCTGTACTCTTGGACAGTCTCCCAACACGCTCTGACGAAAGATTGTACGCCTCCTTTTTTATTTCGACTTTCCCTGATTACTTGGCAACAGCTGTTTCTAAGGGATGGGGGGTCGTAAACAGCCGTCGCCTTTGATTAAAACAGTTCAAAGGAAAGGTCGTAAAACAGTTCAGAGAGAAGGTCGTAAACAGCCGTTGCCCTCGGTCACAGAACAGTTCAAAGAAAAGGTGCCTTGAGGGGAGTCCTCTCCGCTTTGTAGTTATCGGGTCAAGACAAACTCTTTCTGTGGATTACAATACATCAAAGAAACAGAACACCGTCATGTTGCTTCCCATCCTACACAGTGGAGTTTTACAAGCCTTCTTCTTGGTAGGATCAAAGACAGCTTTTGTCTTCTCGCCGGGAACTCATGGCAACACAAAGTTTTGTGATAACTGAGATACAATTATTCTGACAAATACTATGATTTGCAAATCCTTTTTCAACCTATATTCAATTGAATAGACTGCAAAGACAAGATACTTAACGTTCGAACTGGTAAACTTTGTTATTTTTTGCAAATAGTAGCTCATTTGGAATTTGATGCCCGCAACATGTTTCAAAAACGCTGGCACAAGTGGCCAAAAAAAATGATAAAGGGGAGGAATGCTCATCAAACACTTATTTGGAACATCCCACAGGTGAACAGGCTAATTGGGAACAGGTGGGTGCCATGATTGGGTATAGAAGCAGCTTCCATGAAATGCTCAGTCATTCACAAACAAGGATGGGGCGAGGGTCACCACTTTGTCAACAAATACGTGAGCAAATTGTTTAAGAACAACATTTCTCAACCAGCTATTGCAAGGAATTTAGGGATTTCGCCATCTGCGCTCCGTAATATCATCAAAAGGTTCAGAGAATCTGGAGAAATCACTGCACGTAAGCAGCAAGGCTGAAAACCAACATTGAATGCCCCGTGACCTTGGATCCTTCAGGCGGTACTGCATCAACAAGCAACATCAGTGTGTAAAGGATATCACCACATGGGCTCAGGAACACTCCAGAAAACCACTGTCAGTAACTACAGTTTGTCGCTACATCTGTAAGTGCAAGTTAAAACTCTCCTATGCAAGGCGAAAACCGTTTATCAACAACACCCAGAAACGCCGTCGGCTTCGCTGGGCCTGAGCTCATCTAAGATGGACTGATACAAAGTGGAAAAGTGTTCTGTGGTCTGACGAGTCCACATTTCAAATTGATTTGGAAACTGTGGACGTCGTGTCCTCTGGAACAAAGAGGAAAAGAACCATCCGGACTGTTATAGGCGTAAAGTTGAAAAGCCAGCATCTGTGATGGTATGGGGGTGTATTAGTGCCCAAGAAATGGGTAACTTACACATCTGTGAAGGCACCATTAATGCTGAAAGGTACATACAGGTTTTGGAGCAACACATGTTGCCATCCATGGAACGCCCCTGCTTATTTCACAACAGCGTGGCTTTGTAGTAAAAGAGTGCGGGTACTAGACTGGCCTGCCTGTAGTCCAGACATGTCTCCCATTGAAAATGTGTGGCGCATTATGAAGCCTAAAATAGCACAAGGGAGACCCCCGGACTGTTGAACAACTTAAGCTGTACATCAAGCAAGAATGGGAAAGAATTCCACCTGAGAAGCTTCAAAAATGTGTCTCCTCAGTTCCCAAACGTTTACTGAGTGTTGTTAAAAGGAAAGGCCATGTAGCACAGTGGTGAACATGCCCTTTCCCAACTACTTTGGCACGTGTTGCACCCATGAAATTCTAAGTTATTTATTATTTTGTGTATGAGTTTGAACATCAAATATGTTGTCTTTGTAGCATATTCAACTGAATATGGGTTGAAAATGATTTGCAAATCATTGTATTCCGTTTATATTTACATCTAACACAATTTCCCAACTCATATGGAAACGGGGTTTGTACATACATACGTACTTACCCATGTACAAGATGCTCATCCACATACAAGTTCACTGTACAAACATATACAGGGTTTCCCAATAATTGCCAAAATACCTCTGGCGGTGGGGGGTGTGGTTAGGGGGCGTGGTTACCATGACGTCATTGTGTACATTTAAGTGCAATGTTTAAAGTCGAACACAAAATAAGAAAATTCTCCTGATGCTTCTACTCCTTTCAGTCCACCACATCGCAAAGAGCCACTGGGGGTGGAGAATGAGTCGCAGGAGAACTCCGAACACAAAACCAAAGCGTTCGGCCTCCAGGCGTTGAAGGACCACGATGCTTTGCTCACCATGAGGGACCAGGCTCGCTTGGTTTCCACGGCGATACAGCTCCTCACCGCCCCGGAGTCCAACTGCCTGCCGTCGTCGCCGTCCATCTATCACAAGGCGGCGGAGTCATGTGACCTGGAGAAACCTCTGCCGCACTGCCAGGTCGGTATACTGTAGTTCTCTCGTTAAAGAGACTATATTATGCCATTGTTAACTATTTTGAATAGTACCACAATTGTTTATTGCAAGCGTGTATGTGGAAATATGCCTAGAAGGGCTTCTAGTAAGCCCTACTGGTGTCACTATAGTATACTTTATTATTTTACCAAAACATTGTAACGCTCCACTTACCCAACATAATACAAAACCTTAAAACCAGTGTAAAACAAGTTGGCACATTGTGTAATTCATTAATAAAATCAGAATACAATGATTTGCAAATCCTTTTCAACTTATATTCAATTGAATAAACTGCAAAGACAAGATATTTAATGTTCCAACTGAGAAACTTGGTTATTTTTCTCTTTGGTCCGGAGGACACGACGTCCACAGTTTCCAAAAACAATTTAAAATGTGGACTCGTCAGACCGCAGAACACTTTTATACTTTGCGTCTGTCCATCTTAGATGTGCTCGGGCCCAGCGAAGCCGGCGGCGTTTCTGGGTGTTGTTGATAAATGGCTTTCGCTTTTGCATAGTAGAGTTTTAACTTGCACTTACAAATGTAGCAACAAATTGTAGTTGCTGACAGTGGGTTTCTGAAGTGTTTCTGAGCTAATGTGGTGATATCCTTTACACCAGGGGTCACCAACCTTTTTGAAACCAAGAGCTACTTCTTGGGTAGTGATTAATGCGAAGGGCTACCAGTTTGATACACACTTAAATAAATTGCCAGAAATAACCAATTTGCTCAATTTACCTTTAACTCTATGTTATTATTAATAATTAATGATATTTACACTTAATTGAACGGTTTAAAAGAGGAGAAAACACGAAAAAAATGACAATTACATTTTGAAACATAGTTTATCTTCAATTTCGACTCTTTAAAATTCAAAATTCAACCGAAAAAAAGAAGAGAAAAACGAGCTAATTCGAATATTTTTGAAAAAATAAAAAAAATAATTTATGGAACATCATTAGTAATTTTTCCTGATTAAGATTAATTTTAGAATTTTGATGACATGTTTTAAATAGGTTAAAATCCAATCTGCACTTTGTTAGAATATATAACAAATTGGACCAAGCTATATTTCTAACAAAGACAAATCATTATTTCTTCTAGATTTTCCAGAACAAAAATTTTAAAAGAAATTCAAAAGACTTTGAAATAAGATTTACATTTGATTCTACAGATTTTCTAGATTTGCCAGAATAATTTTTTTAAATTTTAATCATAAGTTTGAAGAGATATTTCACAAATATTCTTCGTCGAAAAAACAGAAGCTAAAATGAAGAATTAAATTAAAATGTATTTATTATTCTTTACAATAAAAAAAATAAATTTACTTGAACATTGATTTAAATTGTCAGAAAAGAAGAGGAAGGAATTTAAAAGGTAAAAAGGTATATGTGTTTAAAAATCCTAAAATCTTTTTTAAGGTTGTATTTTTTCTCTAAAATTGTCTTTCTGAAAGTTATAAGAGGCAAAGTAAAAAAAATAATGAATTTATGTAAACAAGTGAAGACCAAGTCTTTAAAATATTTTCTTGGATTTTCAAATTCTATTTGAGTTTTGTCTCTCTTAGAATTAAAAATGTCGGGCAAAGCAAGACCAGCTTGCTAGTAAATAAATACAATTTAAAAAATAGAGGCAGCTCACTGGTAAGTGCTGCTATTTGAGCTATTTTTAGAACAGGCCAGCGGGCTACTCATCTGGTCCTTACGGGCTACCTGGTGCCCGCGGGCACCGCGTTGGTGACCCCTGCTTTACACACTGATGTCTCTTTTTGATGCAGTACCGCATGAGGGATCCAAGGTCACGGGCATTCAATATTACGTGCAGTGATTTCTCCAGATTCTCTGAACTTTTTGATGCTATTACAGACCTTAGATGATGAAATCCCTAAATTCCTTGCAATAGCTGGTTGAGAAATGTTGTTCTTCGACTGTTGGACAATTTGCTCACGCATGTGTTCACAAAGTGGTGACCCTCGCACCATCCTTGTTTGTGAATGACTGAGCATTTCACGGAAGCTGCTTTTATACCCAATCATGGCACCCACCTGTTCCCAATTAGCCCGTTCACCTGTGGGATGTTCCAGGTAAGTGTTTGATGAGCACTCCTCAACTTTCTCAGTCTTTTTTGCCACATGTGCCAGCTTTTTTGAAACATGTCGCAGGCATCAAATTCCAAATGAGCTAATATTTGCAAAAAATAACAAAGTTTACCAGTTCCGACGTTAAATATCTTGTCTTTGCAGTCCATTCAATTGAAAAAAGGTTGAAAAGGATTTGCAAATCATTGTATTCTGTTTTTATTTACCATTTGCATCATAAATCGTGTCATTTTCTCAATGTGACCTCAACAGATCTCGGAGCTTTCAGACTTGGCAGACCGTCCCCTGGTCGGAGCTCTGACCAGCAGGCTCCAGGCTCTCCACAGCCAGCTGCAGGTCTTTGTGGAGCGTGTCGACAGCTTGGGTAAATCCTCACTCGCCGTGGGTGAGGGCCCGCCTCCCCTGACCTCACCCGTCCAGCTCTCACCTTCCGCTAAAGACGACGCACTAAAGGCTGCAGCCGAGAAGGTAAAAGACGCTGAGCGTACCTCCTCGTCATTCCTTTTCATTTTCTCGATACTGTTGATGCTTTGTTTGGTCTTTGTTTTTTTTTAAATGCATTCTTCAGTTCTCGTGCACTTTGCTGGTCACACTATCTTCAAATCCCTTCTTACATAGGAATGGATTTACAATGCATACTCAAATCTGACTCAACATAAAAATGATGCATTCTTTTAGGATTTAACCATATCCTAAAAAACACAACTTTATAAAAAGTCAGATTTAAGTAGTCAGTGTAAGCCTCTTTCTGTGGCATGCTGTTCAATCACAACCTAACCCAGTTTGTTTTTTTGCCTGCTGTAGGCCTCAAATGGAGATTGTTTCTCACATGACATTGACACATATTAACTGTATTGTATGCATCTAGGAATTTTTGAGAAATTGTTGTTCACAGATATTATTATAGATGCTCCTCAAAATACACAGAATTGCATGTACTGTATATACAGATGTACTATAAAATATAAAATACATGACAAAAAACACCCTTAAAAAACATGCATATATGTAAAAAAAAAATTATGTTGTTCTTGAAACAATATATCGAAGTATAAAACATATCGAAAAATACCTAAATAATACCTCCACCATATGTTAAAGTGAATATTAATATATATGATTTTTTTAAATATATATTTTTGAGGGCTGCAACAACTAATCGATTAAATCGATTGAAATCGATTATAAAAATAGTTGGCGATTAATTTAGTCATCGATTCGTTGGATCTATGCTATGCGCATGCGCAGAGGCATTATTTTAATTGTTTTAATTTATTTTGTTTTTATCATTATTTTTTTTTATAAACCTTTATTTATAAACTGCAACATGTACAAACAGCTGAGAAACAATAATCAACATAAGTATGGTGCCAGTATGCTGGGGTTTTCTTCAATAAAATACTGGAAAGGATAGAAATGTAGTTTGTCTCTTTTATCCGATTATCAATCGATTAATCGAAGTAATAATCGACAGATTAATCGATTATCAAATTAATCGTTAGTTGCAGCCCTAATATTTTTACAATTTTACCTATTTTTACAATTTAAAAACACGCTGCGTTTTTTTTTTTACCTTGCTTGTGAATGACATTAAAAATAATAATGATTCAAAAATATTATTTTTGTTTTTTTTCTTAATAAAAAAAAACGACTTTGTTGATATTTAAAGATGTTTGATTAGGTTGTTTCTGCTTTATTTAAGTGACTTTATTCACACATTCTTTTCACCCTCAAAATTGCAAATAGTACCTTTAAAGGCCTACTGAAATGAAATGTTCTTATTTAAACGGGGATAGCAGGTCCATTCCATGTGTCATACTTGATCATTTCGCGATATTGCCATATTTTTGCTGAAAGGATTTAGTAGAGAACATCGACGATAAAGTTCGCAACTTTTGGTCGCTGATAAAAAAGCCTTGCCTGTACCGGAAGTAGCGTGACGTCACAGGTTGTGGAGCTCCTCACATCTGCACATTGTTTACAATCATGGCCACCAGCAGCGAGAGCGATTCGTACCGAGAAAGCGACGATTACCCCATTAATTTGAGCGAGGATGAAAGATTTGTGGATGAGGAAAGTGAGAGTGAAGGACTAGAGGGCAGTGGAAGCGATTCAGATAGGGAAGATGCTGTGAGAGGCGGGTGGGACCTGATATTCAGCTGGGAATGACTAAAACAGTAAATAAACACAAGACATATATATACTCTATTAGCCACAACACGACCAGGCTTATATTTAATATGCCACAAATTAATCCGCATAACAAACACCTCCCTCCTACCGTCCATATAACCCACCAATACAACTCAAACACCCGCACAACACACTCAATCCCACAGCCCAAAGTACCGTTCACAAGTTCATACAGCACATATATTTCCCTAAAGTTACGTACGTGACATCCACATAGCGGCACGCACATACGGGCAAGCGATCAAATGTTTGGAAGCCAAAGCTGCGTACTCACGGTAGCGCGTCTGCTATCCAACTCAAAGTCCCCCTGGTTGTGTTGCTGCAGCCGGCCGCTAATACACCGCTTCCCACCTACAGCTTTCTTCTTTGCTGTCTTCATTGTTCATTAAACAAATTGCAAAAGATTCACCAACACAGATGTCCAGAATACGGTGGAATTTTGCGATGAAAACAAGACGACTTAATAGCTGGCCACAATGCTGTCCCAATATGTCCATACAATCCGTGACGTCACGCGCAAACGTCATCATACCGAGACGTTTTCAGCAGGATATTTTGCGGGAAATTTAAAATTGCACTTTACTAATCTAACCCGGCCGTATTGGCATGTGTTGCAATGTTAAGATTTCATCATTGATATATAAACTATCAGACTGCGTGGTCGGTAGTAGTGGCTTTCAGTAGGCCTTTAAGACCGCATTTGTGAGTGTTTCCAATGGTAAATACACCATAACCATAATTCCTACAGCTAATGTTGAGAAGCTACTACGGACTGAGCGATGAATCATTCTTATTAGCTGTAGAATTACTTTGGAGACCTACAAAAAGTTTACAGTGTGCATTAAATGTTCCTAAACAAAAACATTAAGGCGTATTTATGTTGCTGTTCCTTGAAGATAATATCATTACATTGTTTTTATTGGGCCATTTAGTGCAACATTGTGCAGTTAAGTACATAATTGAGGCTTATTGTCGACTCCATTAGAGGCCATTTCTGAGTCCAAACCCCTCCGCCTTTCTTTCTCTCTGCAACTATATGCACTTCTTCCTTCATCCTCTTCTTGCCTGCTTTGTAAACTCCCCTCTCTTTCTTTCTCTTGCACTTGTCACACCTCCTCATGTCCATCCCTTCACACATCGCTTCTCCTCCTCCACCTTTGCACCGTCCTCTCCTCCTAACTGACCTTTCATCCTTCCCCTCCTTCTCTCTGCCTTCCTGTCTTTTCCTCCTTCACTTCAGCCTTCCATCCTTCCCTCCATTTTGCTCTTCTTTCTCTTCTCCACTCTCTCCTTCTCCTCTCTGACCAAGCTCTTTTTCCTCTACATCCTTTTTTTCGTCTTGTGACACCCGCCATTAATTGTTATTCTCCACACGTTTGTCAAATTGTTGTTTGTCGTTTTTCTTTTCCATATCCTCCCCTCCCCCGTTATAATTTCTTCTTCTTTTGTATGTTTGTCATTTCTTTCTCCATTGACTCGCCCATGCATGAATGCAGCAGCAACCTGATTGTAGGGAGCAGCTAGAGGTCCAAGGTGAAACGGACCCGAGAGACGAGACGGGAGACGAGCAGACAGAAGTATGTGATGCACATGTGAGGCGCACAATAACTCTGACTTACAGTTATTCTACTTGATATTTGACACACTCTCTCTTTTTGTTTCCTTTCCACACGCCAAGCTACAAGATGATGAGGAGCTGGAGAAGGAGAGGAAGAGCCAGAGAGAAATCACGCTCAGACTCTCACAGGTCAGAATCACTTTGAACTGAAGGATAATATCTTTGAATACTATATCAAAACTCTTTATTGACATGTACAAACCCCAAAACCAGTGAAGTTGGCACATTGTGTAATTTGTAAATAAAAACATAATACAATGATTTTCACAGGGGGCATTTTTACCACTGTGTTACATGGCCTTTCCTTTTAACAACACTCAGTAAACGTTTGGGAACTGAGGAGACACATTTTTGAAGCTTCTCAGGTGGAATTCTTTCCCATTCTTAAGTTGTTCAACAGTCCGTTGTGGTATTTTAGGCTTCATAATGCGCCACACCTTTTCAATGGGAGACAGGTCTGGACTACAGGCAGGCCAGTCTAGTACCCGCACTCTTTTACTACGAAGCCACGATGTTGTAACACGTGGCTTGGCATTGTCTTGCGTCTTGCTGAAATAAGCAGGGGCGCCCATGGTAACGTTGCTTGGATGGCAACATATGTTGCTCCAAAACCTGTATGTACCTTTCAGCATTAATGGCGCCTTCACAGATGTGTAAGTTACCCATGTCTTGGGCACTAATACACCCCCATACCATCACACATGCTGGCTTTTCAACTTTGCGCCTATAACAATCCGGATGGTTATTTTCCTCTTTGGTCCGGAGGACACGACGTCCACAGTTTCCAAAAACAATTTGGAATGTGCACTCGTCATACCACAGAACTCTTTTCCACTTTGCATCTGTCCATCTTAGATAAACTCGGGTCAAGCGCAGCCGGTGGCGTTTCTGGGTGTTGTTGATAAATGGCTTTCGCTTTGCATAGTAGAAGTGGTTTTCTGAAGTGTTCCTGAGCCCATGTGGTGATATCCTTTACACACTGATGTTGCTTTTTGATGCAGTACCGCCTAAGGGATCCAAGGTCACGGGCATTCAATGTTACGTGCAGTGATTTCTCCAGATTCTCTGAACTTTTTGATGATATTAGGGACCGTAGATGGTGAAATCCCTAAATTCCTTGCAATAGCTGGTTGAGAAATGTTGTTCTTAAACAATTTGCTCACGCATTTGTTGACAAAGTGGTGACCCTCGCCCCATCCTTGTTTGTGAATGACTGAGCATTTCATGGAATCTACTTTTATACCCAATCATGGCACCCGCCTGTTCCCAATTAGCCTGTTCACCTGTAGGATGTTCCAAATAAGTGTTTGATGAGCATTCCTCAACTTTCTCAGTCTTTTTTGCCACTTGTGCCAACTTTTTTGAAAAATGTTGCAGGCATCAAATTCCAAATGAGCTACTATTTGCAAAGAATAAAGTTTTCCAGTTCAAACGTTAAATATCTTGTCTTTGCAGTCTATTCAATTGAATATAAGTTGAAAAGGATTTGCAAATCATTGTATTCTGTTTTTATTTACCATTTACACAACGTGCCAACTTCACTGGTTTTGGGGTTTGTATAAAATAACAAAATGATGGGATCTTCTTAACCTTTTTATGGAGGTAGAACTATTTAATCCCCCTTTTCACACTTAAAATAATCATGAACACCGAAAACTAAACTTGTTAAATGAAGACTTCCACCAAGTATTCCTAATTTGTATTCGCAATAAATTGTACACCTTTTCTGCAACATTTACCCACCTCCTGTACTGCATATGCTAGCATCGTATCACAAAGCATCCCCAAATGTGCAACTTTATTCAGATTTTGTGTTTAAAATTTTTTTTTAAATCCTATATATTCAAGAAATATAAGGACTGCATAAAATGCTAGTCAAAGATCTCCAGCATGACAAGACCCCTATCCTGTTTTTAAATATGTGCTGTAAAAAAACACTAGTCAAAGATCCTCTATACGACTGAAGCACGCTGTTGTTTTTAAGAACCGGCTACAAAAACAGGAGTCTAAGATTCTCTATATGCCAGGCATGCTGTGCTGTTTTAAGGACTTGCAACAGAAAGGCGTGTCAAAGATCCTCTATATGACAGGATGTTGTTTTTAAGGCCCCATTCTAAAACGCTTGTCAAATATATGACAGGTACACTTTTGTTTTCTAAGGACTTACTGTATAAACAGTGAAATATCCTTCATATGAAATAAGCACCCTTTTGTTGTTAAGGCCCTACTGTAAAACAATAGTCAAAGAACCTCTATAAGACAGGAGTGATCTGCTATTTTTAAGGACTTATTGAACAATCACTAGCTAAAGATCCTCTACAGTATATGGCGGGCATGCTAAGGTATTGTGTTTCAAATGAACTGCTGCAAAAACTGGAGTCAAATATCCTTTATTTGACAAGCTGTCACGTTTAAGGCCTGACTGTAAAACACCAGTCAAAGATCCTCTATTTGGCAGGTACACTTTAAGAACCTACTGTAAAACCTCTAGTCAAACAGCCTTAATATGACATGGTGTCATTTTTCAGGCCCTACTGTAAAACACCAGTCAAAGATCCTTTTCATGACAAGGTGTCATTTTTAAGAAGCTACTGTAAAACACCGGTCAAAGAGCTTTTATGACAAGGTGTCGCTTTCAAAAACCTACTGTAAAACACCAGTCAAAGATCCTTTTCATGACAAGGTGTCATTTTTAAGAACCTACTGTAAAACACCATTTAAAGAGCTTTTATGACAAGGTGTCGCTTTCAAGAACCTTCAGTAAAACACCAGTCAAAGATCCTTTTCATGAAAAAGTGTCGTTTTCAAGAACCTTTTCGTGACCAGGTGTCGTTTTAAAGAACCTACTATAAAACACCAGTGAAAGATCCTTTTCATGACAGGGTGTCGTTTTTAAGAACCTACTGTAAAACACCAGTCAAAGAGCTTTCATGACAAGGTGTCGTTTTTAAGAACCTACTGTAAAACACCATTTAAAGAGCTTTCATGACAAGGTGTCGTTTTTAAGAACCTACTGTAAAACACCAGTCAAAGAGCCTTTTCATGACAAGGTGTCGTTTTTAAGAACCTACTGTAAAACACCAGTCAAAGATCCTTTTCATGACAAGGTGTCGTTTTTAAGAACCTACTGTAAAACACCAGTCAAAGAGCTTTCATGACAAGGTGTCGTTTTCAAGAACCTACTGTAAAACACCAGTCAAAGGTACTTTTCATGACAAGGTGTCGCTTTTAAGAACCTACTGTAAAACACCAGTCAAAGAGCCTTTTCATGACAAGGTGTCGTTTTCAAGATCTTTTTCATGACCAGGTGTCGTTTTAAAGAACTTACTGTAAAACACCAGTCAAAGAGCTTTCAAGACAAGGTGTCGTTTTCAAGAACCTACTGTAAAACACCAGTCAAAGGTACTTTTCATGACAAGGTGTCGTTTTCAAGATCTTTTTCATGACAAGGTGTCGTTTTCAAGAACCTACTGTAAAACACCAGTCAAAGGTACTTTTCATGACAAGGTGTCGTTTCAAAGAACTTACTGTAAAACACCAGTCAAAGAGAGTTTTCATGACAAGGTGTCGTTTTCAAGATCCTTTTCATGACCGGATGTCGTTTTAATGAACCTACTGTAAAACACCAGTCAAAGATCCTTTTTCATGACAAGGTGTCGTTTTTAAGAACCTACTGTAAAACACCGGTCAAAGAGCCTTTTCATGACAGGGTGTCGTTTTTAAGACCCTACTGTAAAACACCAGTCAAAGAGTTTTCATGACAAGGTGTCGTTTTCAAGAACCTACTGTAAAATACCAGTCAAAGATCCTTTTCATGACAAGGTGTTGTTTTCAAGAACTTACTGTAAAACACCAGTCAAAGAGCCTTTTCATGACAAGGTGTCGTTTTTAAGAACCTACTGTAAAACACCAGTCAAAGAGCTTTTATGACAAGGTGTCATTTTTAAGAACGTACTGTAAAACACCAGTCAAAGAGCCTTTTCATGACAAGGTGTCGTTTTTAAGAACCTACTGTAAGACACCAGTCAAAGAGCTTTTATGACAAGGTGTCGTTTTCAAGAACCTTCTGTAAAACACCACTCAAGGATCATTTTCATGACAAGGTGTCGTTTTCAAGAACCTACTGTAAAACACCAGTCAAAGAGCTTTCATGACAAGGTGTCGTTTTCAAAAACCTACTGTAAAACACCAGTCAAAGAGCCTTTTCATGACAGGGTGTCGTTTTTAAGAACCTACTGTAAAACACCAGTCAAAGATCATTTTCATGACAAGGTGTTGTTTTCAAGAACCTACTGTAAAACACCAGTCAAAGATCCTTTTCATGACAATGTTTCGTTTTTAAGAACCTACTGTAAAAGACCAGTCAAAGAGCTTTCATGACAAGGTGTCGTTTTAAATAACCTACTGTAAAATACCAGTCAAAGATCCTTTTCATGACAAGGTTTCGTTTTCAAGAACCTAATGTAAAACACCAGTCAAAGATCCTTTTCATGACAAGGTGTCGTTTTCAATATCCTACTGTAAAACACCAATCAAAGAGCTTTTATGACAAGGTGTCGTTTTCAAAATCCTTTTAATGACCAGGTGTCGTTTTAAAGAACCTACTGTAAAACACCAGTGAAAGAGCCTTTTCATGACAAGGTGTCGTTTTTAAGAACCTACTGTAAAACACCAGTCAAAGATCCTTTTCATGACAAGGTGTCATTTTTAAGAACCTACTGTAAAACACCAGTCAAAGAGCTTTTATGACAAGGTGTCGTTTTCAAGATAATTTTCATGACCAGGTGTCGTTTTAAAGAACCTACTGTAAAACACCAGTCGAAGATCCTTTTCATGACCAGGTGTCGTTTTTAAGAACCTACTGTAAAACACCAGTGAAAGATCCTTTTCATGACCAGGTGTCGTTTTAAAGAACTTACTGTAAAACACCAGTCAAAGAGCCTTTTCATGACAAGTTGTCGTTTTCAAGATCCTTTTCATGACCAGGTGTCGTTTTAATGAACTTACTGTTAAAACACCAGTCAAAGATCCTTTTCATGACAAGGTGTCGTTTTTAAGAACCTACTGTAAAACACCAGTCAAAGAGCCTTTTCATGACTAGGTGTCGTTTTCAAGATCCTTTTCATGACAAGGTGTCGTTTTAAAGAACCTACTGTAAAACACCAGTCAAAGAGCCTTTTCATGACTAGGTGTCGTTTTCAAGATCCTTTTCATGACAAGGTGTCGTTTTTAAGAACGTACTGTAAAACACCAGTCAAAGATCCTTTTCATGACAAGGTGTAATTTTTAAGAACCTACTGTAAAACACCAGTCAAAGATCCACTATGTGACAGGTCCACTTTGTTTTAAGGAGCTACTGTTAAACCTGTAATTAGAGACCCTCCATATGACAGACGTGATGTACTATCTTGAAGAACCTACTGCAAAAGCGATAGTCAACAATCTTTTATATGACAGAAATAATCTGCAGGATTGGTTGCTACAAAAGCTGTAATGATGTCATGGTAAAAGGCAGGAGAAACAGACTGCTCACTAGTAGCAAACACACCAAGAAAGTAAACAAGTGTCCCTCCACCTCTCAGCTGCAGGAGGAGCAGCAGAAGGCTCTGCTCCGTCGGGACTTCCAGCTGCAGAGCTTGGGCCTGCAGGCTCGGCTCCAGCAGAAGCTGTGGGGCCAAGAGAGGACTCTGCTGGTGCAGGAGTCTCAGCACCTCAAACAAGCTCTGCTGCTGCTCAGCCTCAAACTGCGCTGCTTCCTCAAACACTGGAGGCTGGGCTGCAAGAAGGACACGGAGTGGAAGGACATCCTGGAGGTACGAGCAAGATTGCATCATCAATGTAATCGCAGCACTGGGCCAAACAGTGTAAGAGTAGTCGTCTTATATCCGAGTTGCCTCTGTGGCTCTTATTAATCTGTCAGTACTCAGATATATTATCATTTTAAATAGTAGTTAGATATTCATAGTATGAGATTAGAGCTCCTCTCTGTCAGGAAGCAGATGACCCATGCACTATAATGGCATTTTAATGTTGCTTTTCACAATTAAAGCCCCTTGAGAAAGCTTCGAAATGACTCTCATTTATTCTGATTTTAATCGTATATTAAAAGAAATCTTGCACCAGTCAAGTATGTATTTGGTGGAAGAAAAGTAACCACCTCAGGATGTCATGTACCAAGTGTTTTTTTTTTTTATTTATTTTTATTATCACTTCTTACTTTTTTATGATCTGCACTGCAAAAAGTCAGTGTTCAAAAACGAGAAGAAAAAAAATACAAAAATGAGGGGTATTTTATTTGAACTAAGCAAAATTATCTGCCAATAGAACAAGAAAATTTGGCTTGTCAAGACTTTCCAAAACAAGTAAAATTAGCTAACCTCGATGAACCCAAAAATACCTTTAAAATAAGTATATTCTCACTAATAACAAGTGCACTTTTCTTGCAATAAAAAAAAAAAGAGATCTTTTTGCTCAATATGTTGAAAAATATTCTTAAATTAAGTAAATGCTAGTGCCATTATCTTGACATAATGATATGCGCTCGGAATTACATTTTCTTGAAATCAGCAAACCTATACTAAAAACTAGTTTATTTTTCTTAATGGAAAGGCAACAAGGCAACCGCTTGTTACTCTCGGGGTCTCCTAGCCGCTCAGGTAAATCATACTGTCTAAAAATGCATTTTTCCATCGATAACATGACATCATCGCACCAAGTGCGTGCTCTTTTAGTCAATTAGTGCGCGAGGAATATATATATATATATATATATATATATATATATATATATATATATATATATATATATATATATATATATATATATATATATATATATATATATATATATTAGGGCTGAAACAACTAATCGATTAAATCGATTAAATCGATTAAATCGATTAAAATCGATTATTAAAATAGTTGCCGATTAATTTAGTCATCAATTCGTTGGATCTATGCTATGCGCATGCGCAGAGTTTTTTTTTTTTTTTTTTAATTAAAAAATTATTATTATTATTTATTTTATTTTTTTTAATAAACCTTTATTTATAAACTGCAACATTTACAAACAGCTGAGAAACAATAATCAAAATAAGTATGGTGCCAGTATGCTGTTTTTTTTCAATAAAATACTGGATAGGATAGAAATGTAGTTTGTCTCTTTTATCCGATTATTAATCGAAGTAATAATCGACAGATTAATCGATTATCAAATGAATCGTTAGTTGCAGCCCTAATATATATATATATATACAGCCCGGCTTTCGGCAAAAAAAAAATTAATTGTAATTTTTAAGAATTCATTTGAATGTGCATGAACTATTTCTCTTCAAAATTGTTACAAATGTCACATGTTAAATGTTTAAATATTAACTGTCAGTTTACTGTACTGTGCTAGCAAAGTCCATCCGTTTTAATTATGAGACAAAATTGTGTCAAAGTCATGATTTTTTTTTTCATGCTTGAAGTAAGAAATTATCACTTTAAAAAAGTAGTTTTATACTTGTGAGTGTTGATGACACCGCTTTGCATCAGTTGATATTCTAGTTTCAAGCATGTTTTACTCAATATAGGTCATCAAATCTCAGCAACAAGCTGTAATATCTTACTGAGATCATTTAGGACCAAAACACTTAAAACAAGTAAAACACTCTAGCATAAAATCTGCTTAGTGAGAAGAATGATCTTATCAGACAGAAAATAAGCAAATACCACCCTTATTTGAGATATTTCATCTTACTTAGATTTCAGTTTTTGCAGTGATTAAATGAAGCTAAAAGATGGTTCCGATTGTCTTCCTAGATGAACAACCTGAAGGACCTCTACATTTTATTGGAGGAAGACAACCTGACGAGCCCCGCCCATCAAACCGACAAAAAGGCTGACGCAGATGAACACGCGCTGGGCCCGGCAATCAAGGTGTGTCACATAAACAAACACGTTGTCTTTCTTTAAGAACATACACTCAACAGAGATTCTTCTTCTTTTTTTTTTTTAAGTTGAGCGCTGTGAGCAGCACGCTGGCAGACCTGAAGGTGGCGCTGCAGGATCTGAGCGGCGAGCTGCGGCAGGAGCGACAAAGCTCCCCAGGAGCTGACGCAGCAGTTTGCCAAGGCCAAGGCATCATGGGAAGTGAAGAGGACCGAACTGAAGAACCTCATTACTCAGGTGAGGAAGTCGGAAGAGTAACGATAATCACGTGTCCCGTTTCATTGAATTACTTGTCAATAGTTTGAAAGCAGTCCACCTTGCCTCTTTCCATCCTGACATTTTCAACACCTGCAGTCGCCATGGTTACGCAACGTGTATGAGCAAATGGAAGATCACATAGAATAAAATAGAAAGTACTTCCCTTGGGGAAATTCAGCACCACAGTTCGCTCACAATAGAAAATAAACACTTAGGTATTTTTTACATGTGAATAATATAAATACAGTCTATTATACAGCATTATTCACATGTGAATAATATAAATACAGTCTATTATACAGCATTATTCACATGTGAATAATATAAATACAGTCTATTATACAGCATTATTCACATGTGAATAATATAAATACGGTCTATTATACAGCATTATTCACATGTGAATAATATAAATACGGTCTATTATACAGCATTATTCACAAGTGAATAATATAAATACAGTCTATTATACAGCATTATTCACATGTGAATAATATAATACAGTCTATTATATAGAATTATTCACATGTGGATAATATAAATACAGTCTATTATACAGCATTATTCACGTGTGAATAATATAAATACGGTCTATTATACAGCATTATTCACATGTAAATAATATAAATACGGTCTATTATACAGCATTATTCACATGTGAATAATATAAATACAGTCTATTATACAGCATTATTCACATGTGAATAATATAAATACAGTCTATTATATAGAATTATTCACATGTGGATAATATAAATACAGTCTATTATACAGCATTATTCACGTGTGAATAATATAAATACGGTCTATTATACAGCATTATTCACATGTGAATAATATAAATACAGTCTATTATACAGCACAATTCACATGTGAATAATATAAATACAGTCTATTATACAGCACAATTCACATGTGAATAATATAAATACAGTCTATTATACAGCATTATTCACATGTGAATAATATAAATACAGTCTATTATATAGAATTATTCACATGTGGATAATATAAATACAGTCTATTATACAGCATTATTCACGTGTGAATAATATAAATACGGTCTATTATACAGCATTATTCACATGTGAATAATATAAATATAGTCTATTATACAGCATTATTCACGTGTGAATAATATAAATACGGTCTATTATACAGCATTATTCACATGTTAATAATATAAATACAGTCTATTATACAGCACAATTCACATGTGAATAATATAAATACAGTCTATTATACAGCATTATTCACATGTGAATAATATAAATACAGTCCATTATATAGAATTATTCACATGTGGATAATATAAGTACAGTCTATTATACAGCATTATTCACGTGTGAATAATATAAATACGGTCTATTATACAGCATTATTCACATGTGAATAATATATATACAGTCTAGTATACAGCATTATTCACATGTGAATAATATATATACAGTCTATTATACAGCATTAATTCACATGTGAATAATATATATACAGTCTATTATACAGCATTATTCACATGTGAATAATATATATACAGTCTAGTATACAGCATTATTCACATGTGAATAATATATATACAGTCTATTATACTGCATTATTCACATGTGAATAATATAAATACGGTCTATTATACAGCATTATTCACATGTGAATAATATAAATACAGTCTATTATACAGCATTATTCACATGTGAATAATATAAATACAGTCTATTATACAGCATTTTTCACATGTGATAATATAAATACAGTCTATTATACAGCATTATTCACATGTAAAATAATATAAATACGGTCTATTATACAGCATTATTCACATGTTCTGATGTGGGATCTAAGCCGAGGATGTCATTGTGGCTTGTGCAGCCCTTTGAGACACTCGTGATTTAGGGCTATATCAATCAATCAATCAATTATATTTTATATAGCGCTTTTCTCTAGTGACTCAAATAAGTAAACATTGATTGATTGATTGATTGATTGATTGATTGATTGATTGATTGATTGACATGTGGAATAATATAAATATTATATAAATATTAGACATTATTGACTATTACATGACCATCATCCCATCTGTATGCCTTATGCACGAGGGGAAAAAAGACATAAATTATTCTACAGTCTACAATATTATTTACTGCATGTTTTCAGTCAATCAGAAAATGATTCATGTCAGTTTACTGTATTTTGTTTGTATTATATCATATTCAATAATAATATTATATTATTCCAAAGAACTTACAGGGGGGAAAAAACGTTGTGATATGGTTTTAGCAATCATGATAATATATTCTAAATTTAAAAAAATAAAATAACTGCTTACAGGACAAACAATAGAAAATACTTTAGATAATTTGGCATATACAGTATCTTAACAATATTATTAATAATGTTGATACTTAAAATGTTTAAAAAAAAAAGAAACCATAATGCTTTGTATTTTTAAATCACTTTACAAATAGCGCACCTTAAAGATAAAAATGATTATTTGCATTTTAAAAAAACGTTGTAAAATAATAAAATAAATGTTAAAATAAACAATGCAGAGACAGAATAATACCAATAAAATAAAATAGATATTCTATTCAAGCTAATTTGATTTTATGCAGGGGGGAAATACATAAAACAACAATAAACAGGTAGCAATAAGCTGGTTAATAAAATAAAAATTAAATAAAAACATTTTGGGCCCTTTTTAGAAGTCTGTAAAGTTAATTGATAGAAAGATAGTAAACAAGACTCATACACAGACTGATACATCATATTTAAATTATTATGTACATGCGGTCCTAAATTTGGTGCCATCTCCTGTATCACATGCGTGCTGGTATAACAATGTTTCTAGAAGCCTTATAACACATCAGTACTAAACTGTGTTTAACGATGGAGCACCTTCAACGTTAACCAATAGCACTGTGTTGCCATGGGAGACAGCTTCTGCCACAACACCACTGTGTCAAAATGATAGGCCTCTTACCCTGGGCAGTGTGAACTTACAAGAAGGTTCTGACGGGTGCTGGGAAAAAGGGAAAAGCAGAGAGCTCGGCTACTCATAAAAAATTCAAGCGATCCCACCTACCAGCTCTGTGACATAGCCTCCAATTTATGGAGAGGGCAGGGGGAGTTTGAGCAAGCTGTGGGGGTAAGTAGATGTTGGTGAGGAAGATGGCTTCTAGGTAAAGAGGTAATGGCCAAATTGAAAAATGTTATGGGGTCTGTATGGACAAAATAATTAGGACACAAAGCGAAAAGAGAAGTAATATAACACTTTAAGTGGCAATTATTGTACGGCCATTTGGAAAAACACTCAATGTTGATTAGGACTCACAGGGAGCTAAATCAGACCTAGGTAAATTAAGGCCCGGGGGCCGTTAAGCTTTTCAATCTGGCCCGCCGGACATTCCCTAATCATTTTTTTAGATCTTCCAAACTGTAGCTGTTATTATGATGTGCAGTGATGTTTTCAAATGACCGTAAGTCTTGAACTATACAAAGTATTTCAATGGTTGGAATCTGTCTAGTACCCGCACTCTTTTACTATGAAGCCACGTTGATGTAACACGTGGCTTGGCATTGTCTTGCTGAAATAAGCAGGGGCGTCCATGGTAACGTTGCTTGGATGGCAACATATGTTGCTCCAAAACCTGTATGTAGCTTTCAGCCTTAATGGTGCCTTCACAGATGTGTAAGTTACCCATGTCTTGGGCACTAATACACCCCCATACCATCACAGATGCTGGCCTTTACACTTTGCACCTATAACAATCCGGATTGTTATTTTCCTCTTTGGTCCGGAGGACACGACGTCCACAGTTTCCAAAAACAATTGGAAATGTGGACTCGTCAGACCACAGAAAACTTTTCCACTTTGTATCAGTCCATCTTAGATGAGCTCAGGCCCAGCGAAGCCGACGGCGTTTCTGGGTGTTGTTGATAAACGGTTTTCGCCTTGCATAGGAGAGTTTTAACTTGCACTTACAGATGTAGCGACCAACTGTAGTTACTGACAGTGGGTTTCTGAAGTGTTCCTGAGCCCATGTGGTGATATCCTTTACACACTGATGTCGCTTGTTGATGCAGTACAGCCTGAGGGATCGAAGGTCACAGGCTTAGCTGCTTACGTGCAGTGATTTCTCCAGATTCTCTGAACCCTTTGATGATATTACGGAGCGTAGATGGTGAAATCCCTAAATTCCTTGCAATAGCTGGTTGAGAAAGGTTTTTCTTAAACTGTTCAACAATTTGCTCACGCATTTGTTGACAAAGTGGTGACCCTCGCCCCATCCTTGTTTGTGAATGACTGAGCATTTCATGGAATCTACTTTTATACCCAATCATGGCACCCACCTGTTCCCAATGTGCCTGTTCACCTGTGGGATGTTCCAAATAAGTGTTTGATGAGCATTCCTCAACTTTATCAGTATTTATTGCCACCTTTCCCAACTTCTTTGTCACGTGTTGCTGGCATCAAATTCTAAAGTTAATGATTATTTGCAAAAAAAAAAATGTTTATGAGTTTGACCATCAAATATGTTGTCTTTGTAGCATATTCAACTGAATATGGGTTGAAAATGATTTGCAAATCATTGTATTCCGTTTATATTTACATCTAACACAATTTCCCAACTCCAATGGAAACGGGGTTTGTAGTTACTATGGTCATCTAAATTGTTATTATGGTAATGTACGTCACAGCAGCTCAGACGAGGCACCAAGCAGTGTGGGTGGGGAGCGTTTCCACAGAGTGTTTCCAGAGCGGTCAGCCTGAAATGCGGGTGTCAGGGACAGACGCTGAAGGAGATTTTTACAACAAAGTTCTAAATCTTAGTGATATATCAGATATATCAGATTGTAGGTAGGGTTTTTTTTTTACCATTCACGTTCATATTTCGCTGTGTTTGTTGCATTTTTGTTGTGTTTCGCTTGATTATAAAATATGTCGATTGAGAGGGGGTGTGACGTTCATATGTTGTCAATATTCGGTGTTTTATCGTTCATAGTTAATATTGTAAATCCCACATTCTTTATTTTCATGTACATTCTGGGTGTCTCATTCAGTAAAAAAAATGTAAAATTCCATTCCGTTTTTTAAGTCTGTCATAATGTTTTTAGCATTCAATTAGACATTATTGTGAGTTTTTTTATTAGTGTTCTTAAAAATCAGATATACCGGTCCCCAGACTCATTTATGTCTCTAAATTTGGCCCCCCCGAGTCAAAATAATTGCCCAGGCCTGAGCTAAATTATTACCTAAAAATCGAAAAAAGTTTGTAAGAAAACGAAAATCGAAATCCCATTGTATAAGTTAGGGTTAGAATTTCCTAACCACTAAACCTGCTCAGTGGCTTAGGGGTTAGAGTGTCCACCCTGAGATTGGTAGGTTGTGAGTTCAAACCATTACCTCCCTGCTTGGCACTCAGCATCAAGGGTTGGAATTGGGGGATAAATCACCAAAAATGATTCCCGGCGCGACCACTGCTGCTGCCCACTGCTCCCTTCACCTCCCAGGGGGAGAACAAGGGGATGGGTTAAATGCAGAGGACAAATTTCACCACCCCTAGTGTGTGTGTGTGTGACAATCATTGGTACTTTAACTTAACTTTAACTTTTGCTTAAGTTAAGATATGTATTACTAATCCTGAACCAAGAAAGTTATGGTTTAATTTTTTGCCTAGCAAGTAGGTTAACTTGACAAACTACTCAAGTGTGGTCAAAACATCAAAGGTTGGAATTGGGGGTTAAATCACCCAAAAATGATTCCCGGGCGCGGCCACCGCTGCTGCCCACTGCTCCCCTCACCTCCCAGGGGGTGATCAAGGGTGATGGGTCAAATGCAGAGAATAATTTCGCCACACCTAGTGTGTGTGTGTGACAATCATTGGAACTTTAACTTTTTAAAAAGCCTCTGTCAATAAGAAGCCCATGCACTGCAAAAAGTCAGTGTTCAAAAACAAGAAAAAAAAATACAAAAATGAGGTGTATTTTATTCGAACTAAGCAAAATTATCTGCCAATAGAACAAGAAAATTTGGCTTGTCAAGACTTTCCAAAACAAGTAAAATTAGCTAACCTCAATGAACCCAAAAATACCTTAAAATAAGTGTATTCTCAGTAATAACAAGTGTACTACTATATGAGTACGTATTTTCTATTGTTTCATTGAAAATAAAACAGCAAAGTCCATTTGCTGTCATCTGTTTTGATATGAGACACAATTGTGTCAAAGTCATGATTTTTTTTTACATGCTTGAAATAAGAAAGGATTACTTTTAAAAAGCAGTTTTATACTTGTGAGTGTTGATGACACAGCTTTGCAACACTTGATATTCTAGTTTCAAGCATGTTTTACTCAATATAGCTCATAACATCTCAGCAACAAGCTGTAATATCTTACTGAGATCATTAGGCCCAAAACACTTAAAACAAGTAAAACACTCTAACATAAAATCTGCTTAGTGAGAAGAATTATCTTATCAGACAGAAAATAAGCAAATATCACCCTTATTTGAGATATTTAATCTTACTTAGATTTCAGTTTTGCAGTGTGGTTAAAGAAAAAAAAACACATTTTGGTGCAGATCTGAATCCAGGAATGTATTTTTCATGCTTTACTGTTTGTTTGCATTGGGGCCTAGCGGGTCAGAGAGCAACCACATTGAGTTGATGATGTAGTGGAAGTAGAAACTTGCTGTGTGTGTGGCACTTGGCGCCCACTGTATGTACGTAACTTTACTGCCACCTGTAGGTAGAACAGTGGAATACTATCACCTATACCGCTCATGATGAAAACATGATGAAAATGTGTGTATTCAGATTTTGTCTGAATAAAAATCAATAAAAACAGGTCTTGAAAAGAGGGGTCATCTTACCTCTCTTATATTTTAATTAGTATGGTAACTGTGTGGGTTCCCTCCGGGTACTTCAGCTTCCTCCCACCTCCAAAGACTTGCACCTGGGGGTAGGTTGATTGGCAACACTAAATGGGCCCTAGTGTGTGAATGTGAGTGTGAATGTTGTCTGTCTATCTGTGTTGGCCCTGTGATGAGGTGGCGACTTGTCCCGAGGGCAGCTGGGATAGGCTCCAGCACCCCCCGCGACCCCTAGAGAAGACCTGGGCAAATTAAGGCCCGGGGGCCACATGCGGCCCATTAAGTTTTTCAATCTGGCCCACCGGACATTCCCTAATAATTTTTTTAGATCTTTAAGATGGAAACCAGCCGCCATTATGATGTGCAGTGATGTTTTCAAATGACCGTAAGTCTTGAACTATACAAAGTATTTCAATGAATGGAATCTGCACTTTTGCATGATATACTAGTTACTATGGTAATCTAATTAGTTACTATGCTAATCTACAAACCCCGTTTCCATATGAGTTGGGAAATTGTGTTAGATGTAAATATAAACAGAATACAATGATTTGCAAATCCTTTTCAACCCATATTCAGTTGAATATGCTACAAAGACAACATATTTGATGTTCAAACTGATCAACTTTTTTTTTTTGGCAAATAATCATTAACTTTAGAATTTGATGCCAGCAACACGTGACAAAGAAGTTGGGAAAGGTGGCAATAAATACTGATAAAGTTGAGGAATGCTCATCAAACACTTATTTGGAACATCCCACAGGTGAACAGGCAAATTGGGAACAGGTGGGTGCCATGATTGGGTATAAAAGTAGATTCCATGAAATGTTCAGTCATTCACAAACAAGGATGGGGCGAGAGTCACCACTTTGTCAACAAATGCGTGAGCAAATTGTTGAACAGTTTAAGAAAAACCTTTCTCAACCAGCTATTGCAAGGAATTTAGGGATTTCACCATCTACGCTCCGTAATATCATCAAAGGGTTCAGAGAATCTGGAGAAATCACTGCACGTAAGCAGCTAAGCCCGTGACCTTCCATCCCTCAGGCTGTACTGCATCAACAAGCGACATCAGTGTGTAAAGGATATCACCACATGGGCTCAGGAACACTTCAGAAACCCACTGTCAGTAACTACAGTTGGTCGCTACATCTGTAAGTGCAAGTTAAAACTCTCCTATGCAAGGCGAAAACCGTTTATCAACAACACCCAGAAACGCCGTCGGCTTCACTGGGCCTGAGCTCATCTAAGATGGACTGATACAAAGTGGAAAAGTGTTCTGTGGTCTGACGAGTCCACATTTCAAATTGTTTTTGGAAACTGTGGACGTCGTGTCCTCCGGACCAAAGAGGAAAAGAACCATCCGGATTGTTATAGGCGCAAAGTTCAAAAGCCAGCATCTGTGATTTAAGAGTTTGAACATCAAATATGTTGTCTTTGTAGTGCATTCAATTGAATATGGGTTGAAAAGGATTTGCAAATCATTGTATTCCGTTTATATTTACATCTAACACAATTTGCCAAGTCATATGGAAACGGGGTTTGTAATTAGTTGCTATGGTAATCTAAGTCACAGCAGCTCAGACGAGGCACCAAGCAGTGTGGGTGGGGAACGTTTCCACAGAGTGTTTCCGGAGCGGTCAGCCTGAAATGTGGGTGTCAGGGACAGACGCTGAAGGTGATTTTTACAACAAAGTTGTAAAGCTTAGTGATATATCAGATATATCAGATAGTACACTGCAAAAACTGAAATCTAAGTAAGATTAAATATCTCAAACAAGGGTGGTATTTGCTTATTTTCTGTCTGATAAGATAATTCTTCTCACTAAGCAGATTTTATGTTAGAGTGTTTTACTTGTTTTAAGTGTTTTGGTCCTAAATGATCTCAGTAAGATATTACAGCTTGTAGATGAGATGTTATGACTTATATTGAGTAAAACATGCTTGAAACTAGAATATCAACTGTTGCAAAGCTGTGTCATCAACACTCACAAGTATAAAACTGCTTTTTTAAAGTAATAATTCCTTACTTCAAGAATGAAAAAAAAAAAATCATGATGCGCATATCATTATGTCAAGATAATGGCACTAGCATTTACTTAATTTAAGAATATTTTTCAACATATTGAGCAAAAAGGTCTCTTTTTTTTCCTACCAAGAAAAGTGCACTTGTTATTAGTGAGAATATACATTTTTTTAAGGTATTTTGGGGTTCATTGAGGTTAGCTAATTTTACTTGTCTTGACAAGCCGAATTTTCTTGTTCTATTGGCAGATAATTTTGCTTAGTTAAAAAAAAAAACCTCTAATTTTTGTATTTTTTTTCTTCTTGTTTTTGAATACTGACTTTTTGCAGTGTAGGTGGTTTATTTTTTTACCCGTCACATTAATATTTCGCTGTGTTTGTTGCATTTTTCTTGCATTTTGCCTGATTGTAAAATATGTGGATGGAGAGGGGGTGTGACGGTCATATGTTGTCAATATTCAGTGTTTTATCGTTCATAGTTAATATTGTAAATCCCACATTCTTTAATTTCATGTACATTCTGGGTGTCCCATTCAGTAAAAAAGTTTCTTACGTTATTTAAGGCGGTGTGTCATAACGTTTTTTAGCATTCAATCAGACATTACAGTGAAGTTTTGTATTAGTGTTCCTAAAAATCAGATATACCGGACCCCAGACACATTTTTTTCTGTAAATTTGGCCCCCCCGAGTGAAAATAATTGCCCAGGTCTGCCCTAGAGCAGTAATCCCCAACCTTTTTATAGCTGCGGGAATTTTTTTTTTTTTTTTTTTTTTTCATAAAGAAATACAATGATGTGTGCTTACGGACTGTATCCCTGCAGACTGTATTGATCTATATTGATATATAATGTATATATTGTGTTTTTTATGTTGATTTAATAAAAAATAAAAACAACTTTTTTTTTTCTTCTTTTTTTTTCTTTTTCTTGTGCGGGGTTAGGGGCCCCCTGCCCTAGAGGGACAAGCTGTAGAAAATGGATGGATGGAATTAAATATTGTCCTCATACTTTTGTCCTATCCCAAATATATTTTAGTGGTATTTTATTTATCTTTTCACTGTGATTACTCAAAAATATTAAAGAATTAAAATCAATGGTGTCCTGCATTATTGATCTTTTAGGGCTCTAATTACTAAATACTGCATATTTCAGTTGTACTATAAAAAAAACAAAGTTGTTTTTGACAGAAAAGCCATAAAACCTTTTTTTTTTCAAGTTGATATAGAGATAAGCGTTAAATAAAAAATAATAATAAAAATTATACTTATTTTTAACATTTTAATAACTGAGACCCTTTATGGTCTCCGGGACCCCTAAAGGTAAAATAACATTTAAAAAATCCATATATTTTGTTATGGTTTGAAAATGAAAAATATCAAAATGGCCCCCCACATGCTTTAATTTTTCCATGTGCGGCCCTCAGTGGAAAAAGTTTGGACACCTGTGCTTTATGGTCCCCGGGAGCCCTAAAGGTAAAAAAAAAATAAAAAAATTCCATATATTTTGTTATGGTTTTGAAAATGAAAAATATCAAAATGGCCCCCGCATGCTTTAATTTTCCCGTGTGCGGCCCTCAGTGGAAAAAATTTGGACACCCCTGCTTTATGGTCCCCAGGAGCCCTAAAGGTAAAAAAAAAAAAAAAAAATTCCATATATTTTATTATGGTTTTGAAAATGAAAAATATCAAAATGGCCCCCGCATGCTTTAATTTTCCCGTGTGCGGCCCTCAGTGGAAAAAGTTTGGACACCCCTGCTTTATGGTCCCTGGGAGCCCTAAAGGTTAAAAATAAAAAAATTAAAAAATTAAAAATCCATATATTTTATTATGGTTTTGAAAATGAAAAATATCAAAATGGCCCCCGCATGCTTTAATTTTCCCGTGTGCGGCACTCAGTGGAAAAAGTTTGGACACCCCTGCTTTATGGTCCCTGGGAGCCCTAAAGGTTAAAAAAAAAATAATAAATAAAAAAAAAATCCATATATTTTATTATGGTTTTGAAAAAATCCCCAACCTTTTTATAGCTGCGGGAATTTTTTTTTAATTTTTTTTCATAAAGAAATACAATCATGTGTGCTTACGGACTGTATCCCTGCAGACTGTATTGATCTATATTGATATATAATGTATATATTGTGTTTTTTATGTTGATTTAATAAAAAATAAAAACAACCTTTTTTTTTTCTTTTTTTTTCTTTTTCTTGTGCGGGGTTAGGGGCCCCCTGCCCTAGAGGGACAAGCGGTAGAAATGGATGGATGGAATTAAATATTGTCCTCATACTTTTGTCCTACTACTCCACCAAGATGTATTTCTATATGATTACCATGTCTTAAATCACTTTTTAGTTTTCATACGTGCCATGCTAAAGTTAAATGCTAAAGCAGCATATATGGACCACAGGTTTCCCACTCTTCCCTTAAACTCACTTAATATGATCCCCCTTCCGTCTTAATTCCAGCTCGAGACCAAAGCGGGCAAAGCTGCACCATTGTCCTCCGCCGACGCAGCGGACCCGCCTGACCTGAAGGTGGCGCTCATTAGGGAGCGGGAGGAACACCAACACCTTCTGGCTGAGTCCTACGCAGCTGTGATGGACCTGACCAAGCAGGTGAAACTGTGTGTTTGTATGAAAGTTTCAGATTATGAGGAGATATTTTACGCCCTCTTGCCTCTCCGCCATCAGCTTCAGATCGGAGAGAGGAACTGGGGCCGGGAGAAGCTGGAGCTGCTCGAGAGGTTCAGCCAGGAGAGAGCTCAGTGGGAGCAGAGGCTGAGAGAGGCTAAGGTATGGTGATGGTGGTGTGTATCAGACAGGAGATTCACCTCAGTGGTGATTTCGTTGAATGGCTTTCTCACATTTCACAATGATGCTTTAGACCAGGGATGTCAAAGTCCAGCGGGCCTTGACTTTGACTTTGAATGAATTATCAGTGGCCTAGTGGTTAGAGCAGTGGTTCTTAACCTTGTTGGAGTTACCGAACCCCACCAGTTTCATATGCGCATTCACCGAACCCTTCTTTAGTGAAAAAAAACCCCATTTCAAATTTTAAAAAAAGTCATGTTTTTTTTACTGGTGCACAAAATGAACCGTGCATGAACTTCACCTTGTTCAAAGAACAAAACCAACACAGTGCATGAACTCACAACAAATTACACACCTCACACACATTACCATGAATTGATTAACGTGGACCCCCGACTTAAACAAGTTGAAAAACGTATTCGGGTGTTACCATTTAGTGGTCAATTGTACGGAATAAGTACTGTACTGTGTAAACTGTACTGTGTATTCTCTTCCTTTGCAATCTGCTAGTAAAAGATGAAATCGATCAATCAAACAACCTGCAAATCAGATGGAAAATTAGGGGGAACATTGTTGGGTCCGTAATACGCTGATAGGGAGAAGTTTTTATTTACACGATAAGTCGGATGTGTCTTTACCTCCGTGGCGGAGGCTCCGCCAAACCCCTAGGGTTCGATCGAACCCAGGTTAAGAACCACTGGGTTAGAGTGTCCGCCCTGAGATCGGTACGTTGTGGGTTCAAACCCCGGCCGAGTCATACCAAAGATTATAAAAAAGGGACCCATTACCTCCCTGCTTGGCACTCAGCATCAAGGGTTGGAATTGGGGGTTAAAGGCCTACTGAAATGACATTTTTTTATTTAAACGGGTATAGCAGATCTATTCTATGTGTCATACTTGAACATTTCGCGATATTGCCATATTTTTGCTGAAAGGATTTAGTATAGAACAATGACGATTAAGATCGCAACTTTTGGTATCTGATAAAAAAAAAAAGGCTTGCCCCTACCGGAAGTAGCGTGACGTAGTCAGTTGAACATATACGCAAAGTTCCCTATTGTTTACAGTGATGGCGGCCAGAAGCGAGAGCGATTCGGACCGAGAAAGCGACGATTTCCCCATTAATTTGAGCGAGGATGAAAGATTTGTGGATGAGGAAAGTGCAAGTGAAGGACTAGTGGGGATTGGAAGCGATTCAGATAGGGAAGATGCTGTGAGAGGGATAGAGCCATACCGCTTTGAACCCAACGCTGACTGTGAAAGTCAGGAGGACGCTGCTGATATTGATGCTGGAGTAGCACACGACATAGATCGCCTTCAGAATACAGAATGGTAATATGTTATTTATTTATAGACTAGTTTTAGTTTGTGGCCTAGTCTTGCACTGTTACTGTTAGTGTTACAACTTACACCCCAGGCCCAGGCCTATCTATAGACTAAGTATCTATCATTGACACAATGTCAAACCTAATTAAATCTCCATCATAATTCTAGTTCTGTGTACTTTGTGAACACTTGTAGTTTGAACAGTCTCTTAAACTGAATCATATTGGTGCTTTGTTTGATTTATTTGCTTAATCCGTTCCATCACTTAATCCCACATATGGATATGCTAAAGGTTTTAAGTAGGGATGTCCGATAATGGCTTTTTGCCGATATCCGATATTCCGATATTGTCCAACTCTTTAATTACCGATACTGATATCAACCGATACCGATACTGATATATACAGTTGTGGAATTAACACATTATTATGCCTAATTTGGACAACCAGGTATGGTGAAGATAAGGTCCTTTTTTTTTTTAATTAATAAAATAAAATAAGATACATAAATTAAAAACATTTTCTTGAATAAAAAAGAAAGTAAAACAATATAAAATCAGTTACATAGAAACTAGTAATTAATGAAAATTAGTCAAATTAACTGTTAAAGGTTAGTACTATTAGTGGACCAGCAGCACGCACAATCCTGTGTGCTTACGGACTGTATCCCTTGCAGACTGTATTGATATATATTGATATATAATAAAGGAACCACAATATTAATAACAGAAGGAAACAACCCTTTTGTGTGAATGAGTGTGAATGGAGGAGGGAGGTTTTTTGGGTTGGTGCACTAATTGTAAGTGTATCTTGTGTTTTTTATGTTGATTTAATAAAAAATAAAAAATAAAATAAAAAAAACGATACCGATAATTTAAAAAAACGATACCGATAATTTCCGATATTACATTTTAAAGCATTTATCGGCCGATATTATCGGACAGCTCTAGTTTTAAGTGTTGTACGAGCATACAAATGTTTAAAATTATATTTTCCTCTAAGGTTAAATGTTTTCCTCTTTTGTTGAGAAGAATTGTTGTACATTCTTGGGTAGCAGGTTATAGTTTGCTTTGTACATCATTTTAGCTGTTTGCAAATGCACCAAATCGTTGAATTCCAATAATTGTGATTTAATAAATAAAGGGTTTGTATGGTCTCTATATCCAACTTTATGTATTATTCTAATTGATCTTTTTTGTAACACCGTTAGTGAATGAAGCGCACAATAACTCAGATATGGTAACACCAGCGAGCAGTAAAGAATATGAAGTGATTTTTGGTCTAGAACAGGGGTGTCCAAAGTGCGGCCCGCAACTAATTGTTTACCGGCCCGCCACACATTCTGGAAATGCTATTGCAAAAATTAAAAAAGAACATCAAAAAAAGTGGAATGAGGTGAAATCTAACGAGAAAAAGTTGCAATGTTGACACAAAAGCTGCCATGAATGCTGTTTTTTTCTTTTGTCTTTTTTTCTTTTTCTTTTTTTGCCATTGCTCAAAAAAAAAAAAAGACAAAAAAATCCATGTTACATTGAATTATTTTCAAAGCTCCAATTAGTTCAAATATTTCACTTTAAAATGTTTTATGTGGTAAATATTGCATATATTGTGTAGTTGCCTTATAAAAACATTGTTTTCTTTGACAAAAGAGCATAAAACAAACAAAATAATAGTTCAAACGTAAAATTGACAGATATATCTGAAGTTGATCTCGTAACTTAAGTGTTGAAAGTATTAAAAAAAAAAAAACGAATAAAAATGTATCACTTTATGAGTGGGGCACCTTTTGGATCCCAAATATATTTTAGTGGTATTTTATTTATCTTTTCACTGTGATTACTCAAAAATATTAAATAATTAAAATCAATGGTGTCCTGCATTATTGATCTTTTAGGGCTCTAATTACTAAATACTGCATATTTCAGTTGTACTATAAAAAAAACAAAGTTGTTTTTGACAGAAAAGCCATAAAACCTTTTTTTTTTCAAGTTGATATAGAGATAAGCGTTAAATAAAAAATAATAATAAAAATTATACTTATTTTTAACATTTTAATAACTGAGACCCTTTATGGTCTCCGGGACCCCTAAAGGTAAAATAACATTTAAAAAATCCATATATTTTGTTATGGTTTGAAAATGAAAAATATCAAAATGGCCCCCCACATGCTTTAATTTTTCCGTGTGCGGCCCTCAGTGGAAAAAGTTTGGACACCTGTGCTTTATGGTCCCCGGGAGCCCTAAAGGTAAAAAAAAATAAAATAAAATTCCATATATTTTATTATGGTTTTGAAAATGAAAAATATCAAAATGGCCCCCGCATGCTTTAATTTTCCCGTGTGCGGCCCTCAGTGGAAAAAATTTGGACACCCCTGCTTTATGGTCCCTGGGAGCCCTAAAGGTTAAAAATAAAAAAATAAAAAATCCATATATTTTATTATGGTTTTGAAAATGAAAAATATCAAAATGGCCCCCGCATGCTTTAATTTTCCCGTGTGCGGCCCTCAGTGGAAAAAATTTGGACACCCCTGCTTTATGGTCCCCGGGAGCCCTAAAGGTAAAAAAAAAATAAAAAAATTCCGTATATTTTATTATGGTTTTGAAAATGAAAAATATCAAAATGGCCCCCGCATGCTTTAATTTTCCCGTGTGCGGCCCTCAGTGGAAAAAGTTTGGACACCCCTGCTTTATGGTCCCTGGGAGCCCTAAAGGTTAAAAAAAATAAATAAATAAAAAAATCCATATATTTTATTATGGTTTTGAAAATGAAAAATATCAAAATGGCCCCCGCATGCTTTAATTTTCCCGTGTGCGGCCCTCAGTGGAAAAAGTTTGGACACCCCTGGTCTAGAACATGTTTTGCTTTATTCATTATTGATGTGTGTCTTGCTACTTTATGTTGTATATTTTAACAGTAAGCGAACATGTGGTACCTTTTTTGGCCTAAACTCTAATGCAACCACAACATCGTGTGCAAAAACAAATGATCTAACCTCTGCCTTATTTTTCTTTACAGTTAAAGTCATCATTAGGATCTGAGTCCTCTGTAGACTCAACAATCACTAATGGAATGAGGTACAAAATCAACAGCAACAAATCTAACATGTGGAATGTTTCTGCACGTTACATTGTGTTTGAAATTGTTTGTAGAGAAAGGACCAAATCCACAGCGGAGCTGGAAGACCCAGAACATTTAGAAGGCCTACCTCCTTTGATTTGTCCACAGCTGAGTGACTCCAACAAGAAGAACTGGACCTATCTGAATAATGAGGTCAGTATCATTTTGGGTGTTTATTTGTCCAAACAGGTCTACGCTCGCATCTGTTAATGTGTGTGTAAATGAGTTGACCTAGCCCCTAACTAGTTGAACCCACGTTTTATTTTATTTTTTAAATAAGGTTTCAGTACACATCTTATTATAAAGACAAGAACTCTACCAACTTCCTGTCAGTCAGCTAAAGACGACAGAGCTGTAAGTTTGATATTGTTTTTCTTCCGCAAATAGGCTAACCTAGCAATATGTTGCTGTAAAAAAGTAAGTGTAACGTTATCATGTAGCTATGATAAAGTATATGGCCTCTATTACGTTGGACAAGTGCACAGTTACAGTGTAAAAAGTAGATAAAGTACACACTCGGCCTCTTGGAGACACTCACTGTCAAACAGGCGTGGACAAACCGCTTCATTTGCATTAAAGCAACAGACACACAAAATGGCTTGTTCCCATTCCAATGCTATGGAAGTATTATTGGAGCAAAACCAGTTGCAAACGTGTCAGGTTTAAACATCGATGACATCTATTAAAACAGACAAGAAGCAAGGAAATAAACAGAGACAGAATTCAATTTGGTTCAATTTGAGGAGAGACGCCTGGACACTGTACCCTTGTAGGTACAGTAGGCGAGATGGAGTGCACTTGCTCCAATGTCAGTGTCTTTAAGTAAAATAGTTGTATCTGGACACCCCTAATGTTTGTTACACGGCGTTAAATAACATATTTAGACAGTTGTAAAATACATTTCTGAAATAGTGATTATAGATATGGGAATTGTACTATTAAAAAATAGCAATGCAATTAGGTAATTTTAATCAAATACTGTAACATTTATGTTTATTAAGTATTTAAATTAAAATGTAATATTAATAAAATGGAGTATTATTATTACAGAATATTTTTACTTTTGATTTATTATTTAATTATTCCAATCGCATTCTTTTTATCATCTTACTGAGACATTTAGGAGAACTGCATCTTCACATGAACAGTAGAGTTTTTCATTTTCGATTAAACTGTTGCTCTGACAGCAACACACTCTGGCGAAAGATTGTACGCCACCTCTTTTTATGTGGACTTTCCCTGTTTACATAACAACAGCTGTTTCTAAAGGGATGAGGGGGTATGTAAACAGCCATTGTTTTCGGTCACATTAACACAAAAGAAAAAGATGCCTCGGGCTTGGGCTGGTCCTGGATCGAGCTTGGGCAGGTCTTGGATCACAATAGATATTGATTGATTGATTGAAACTTTTATTAGTAGATTGTACAGTTCAGTACATCCATCCATTTTCTACCGCTTATTCCCTTCGGGGTCGCGGGGGGCGCTGGAGCCTATCTCAGCTAGCTGAGTTCAGTACATATTCCGTACAATTGACCACTAAATGGTAACACTAGCTGAGTTCAGTACATATTCCGTACAATTGACCACTAAATGGTAACACCCGAATAAGTTTTTCAACCTCGTAAATCAATTCATGATAACCCCTCCCGTCTCCTCCCATCGTACACAATGGAATTTTACAAGCCTTTGGCTTGGTACAACAAAGACAGCTTTTGTCTGTTCACTGGGAACTCAGAGAACGGAAACATTTTTGATAATTGACATACAATTTTCCTGACAAAACGCTTATCTCAATCTCTGCGTCTGTAATCTGATTTGTGCACTAATTTGTATGTCTATCTCCATCTGTGTGTGTAATCACATCTGTGTGTCCGTGTTTTAATTTGTGTGTCCGTATTTAGATTTGTGTGCGTAAAAAAAATAAATCAGTCTGTCCGTATTTCGATTTGTGTGTATAAAAAAAATTTGTTTGTCTGTGTATTCATTCGTGTGAAGCAGGAACCCTGATTGGCTGTCTTTTTACATGTGACTTTTGTGACACCGCTGCAGTGCAAGACTTGTGTGTCTGTGCATCGATCTGAACGATCGTCTGGCTTGTCTGTCTGCAGCTTAAAGGCCTACTGAAATGAATTTTTTAAATTTAAACGGGGATAGCAGATCCATTCTATTTGTCATACTTGATCATTTCGCGATATTGCCATATTTTTGCTGAAAGGATTTGGTAGAGAACATCGACAATAAAGTTCGCAACTTTTGGTCGCTGATAAAAAAAAGCCTTGCCTGTACCGGAAGTAGCGTGACGTCACAGGTTGAAAGGCTCCTCACATTTCCCCATTGTTTACACCAGCAGCGAGTGCGATTCGGACCGAGAAAGCGACGATTACCCCAGTAATTTCAGCCAGGATGAAAGATTCGTGGATGAGGACGTGAGAGTGAAGGACTAGAGTGCAGTGCAGGACGCATCTTTTTTCACTCTGACCGTAACTTAGGTACAAGCTGGCTCATTGGATTCCACGCTCTCTCCTTTTTCTATTGTGGATCACGAATTTGTATTTTAAACCACCTCGGATACTATATCCTCTTGAAAATGAGAGTCGAGAACGCGAAATGGACATTCACAGTGACTTTTATCTCCACGACAATACATTGGTGAAGCACTTTAGCTACGGAGCTAACGTGATAGCATCGAGCTTAACTGCAGATAGAAACAAAAGAAATAAACCCCTGACTGGAAGGATAGACAGAAAATCAACAATACTATTAAACGATGGACCTTTAACTACACGGTTAATGCTTTCCAGCCTGGCGAAGCTTAACAATGCTGTTGCTAACGACGCCATTGAAGCTAACTTAGCAACGGGACCTCAGAGCTATGCTAAAAACATTAGCTATCCACCTACGCCAGCCAGCCCTCATCTGCTCATCAACACCCGTGCTCACCTGCGTTCCAGCGATCGACGGAGCGACGAAGGACTTCACCCGATCATCAATGCGGTCGGCGGCTAGCGTCGGATAGCGCGTCTGCTATCCAAGTCAAAGTCCTCCTGGTTGTGTTGCTGCAGCCAGCCGCTAATACACCGATCCCACCTACAGCTTTCTTCTTTGCAGTCTCCATTGTTCATTAAACAAATTGCAAAAGATTCACTAACACAGATGTCCAGAATACTGTGGAATTTTGCGATGATAACCGAGCTTTTTGTATTGGATACAATGGTGTCCGAATACTTCCGTTTCAACCATTGACGTCACGCGCATACGTCATCATACATAGACGTTTTCAACCGGAAGTTTAGCTGGAAATTTAAAATGTCACTTTATAAGTTAACCCGGCCGTATTGGCATGTGTTGCAATGTTAAGATTTCATCATTGATATATAAACTATCAGACTGCGTGGTCGCTAGTAGTGGCTTTCAGTAGGCCTTTAACATTTCTTTTCTCTATACTCTCCACTAGTCGGCTTGCACCCACTCATGTTATTCTGTATTCAAGTCAACCACATTAGACTCTCATTGACACGCACGCTGAGAAAACTTCATTTGTTCACAGATACTGATAACTTATTTGAAGAAGACAAAATCACTTCTGACCACTAAAGGTACTGCTAAAACATGAACTGTTACTTACAGCAAGTGATGGAGAGAGTGTAATGTGGAGGCGTCAACACAGAATAACATGAGTAAGAGTGGTGTAAGGAGAGACTAAACAACAGGCACCGTGATTGCTGCCAAGGACGTGTGTGGCTTTGCCCGGAAGCATGCATTGCCGTCATTCTGACGTTAGTTTTCCTGACAAAATGAACCATAATAATATGTCTAAATATAGTTTTAGACATATCCAGCTCATAAACTTACAATAAAACATGCTTTTAATTCGTCAATATATAAATTTGCGGCCGTATTTGGTGCAATCCGCTGTATACAGTCCTGCAGTGTTTAGTCTAACACGCTCCCGGCGGCACAATAAACGTAAAAAAATAAAATATACAGAATGATTAAAAAAAACACTAAAATCTTCATTAGCTTTGGACCAACAATTAGGGGGAAAATTGTGACTTTTGTTTGAAGTGTGTCAACCGTAGTGGCTGCCTCCGATGTATTTGTGTCAGGTTCAAACACTGATGACATCTATTAAACAGACAAGAAGCAAGGAATTAAACAGAGACATAATTCAATTTAGCTCTTTGAGGAGAAACGTCTGGGTTGTACTCTTTGCACAGTCTTCCACCACGCTCTGGCAAGAGAATTCTACGCCTCCTCTTTTATTTGGACTTTTTGTGATTACATGGCAACAGCTGTTTCTAAGGGGAGGGGGTCGTAAACAGCCGTTGCCTTTGGTTACAAAACAATTCAAAGAAAAGGTGCCTGGAGGGGGGTCAGATCCTGCTTCCTCTCCGCTTTGTAGATCTCGAGTCATTACAAAATCTTCCTGTGGATTACAATAGATCAAAGAAACCGACACCTTCATGTCGCTTCTCATCCTGCACAGTGGAGCTTTACAAGCCTTTTGATTGGTAAGATCAAAGACAGCTATTGTCTGCTCGCCGGGAACTCATTGAAACACAAAGTTTTGTGATAACTTGGATACAATTATTCTGACAATTTGTAATCACTGTATCATTATGTATTATTCTAACTCATCTTTGTTTTTTGTAACATGCTAACTGCTATGTGAATAGGTGTTCTTTTGTAGTTATTTCCCCATATTTCTGCACAATACCTCAGATATGGTAACAATGGTGAGCAGTAAAGAATATAGAGTGATTTTTGGTCCAGAACATATTTTGCTTTAGTCATTATTGCTGTATTTCTTGCCTCTTTATGTTCTATATTTGTATATGAGATTCCCAGTTCATTTCCCCATCTATTATTACACCCAAAATTAGGTTTCTTTTACTCTCTTAATGTCCGTCTATTTGTATTTGTTTGACCTTCTCTTCGGCTATTACAGAATATAATTATTTTTGTTTTACTGAGATTTAAAGATAGTTTGTTTTGTCAAAACATCTCTTAAATTGATCAATTTCTTATGTTATAATTTGTATTAGCTTACAGTGCAGGCCAAAAGTTTTTACACACCTTCTCATTCAATGCGTTTTCTTTATTTTCATGACTATTTACATTGTAGATCGTCACTGAAGGCATCAAAACTACGACTGAGCACATGTGGAGTTATGTACTTAACAAAAAAAAGGTGAAATAACTGAAAACATGTTTTATATTCTAGTGCAGGGGTCGGCAACCCAAAATGTTGAAAGAGCCATATTGGACCAAAAATACAAAAACAAATCTGTCTGGAGTCGCAAAAAATTAAAAGCCATATTACATGTGTCATGAGATATAAAATGAATTAAGAGGACTTAAAGGAAACTAAATGAGCTCAAATATACCTACAAATGAGGCATAATGATGCAATATGTACATATCGCTAGCCTAAATAGCATGTTAGCATCGATTACCTTGCAGTCATGCAGTGACCAAATATGTCCGATTAGCACTCCACACAAGTCAATAACATCAACAAAACTCACCTTTGTGCATTCATGCACAACGTTAAAAGTTTGGTGGACAAAATGAGACAGAAAAAGAAGTAGCATAAAACACATCCTAGAAAGTCGGAGAAAGTTATACATGTAAACAAACTATACGGTGAGTTCAAGGACAGCCAAAATTAGTAGGACAAAACGGCGCTCGCCAAATACTTGAATCAGTGAAGCATGTTTAATACAAACAGTGTGATTTATAACAATTAGGGAGGTGTGTGTCATGTTTGTCCTCCTACAGAAACCATACTAAAACAAAAAAATAGATTTTTTTCCCCTCTTCTTTTTCCATTCTTCATACATTTTTGAAAAATCTCCAGAGAGCCACTAGGGCGGCGCTAAAGAGCTGCATGCGGCTCTAGAGCCGCGGGTTGCCGACCCCCGTTCTAGTGTCTTCAAAAAAGCCACCCTTTGCTCTGATTACTGCTTTGCACACTCTTGGCATTCTCTCGATGAGCTTTAAGCGCACCTGTGAAGTGAAAACCATTTCAGGTGACCACCTCTTGAAGCTCATCGAGAGAATGCCAAGAGTGTGCGAAAAAGTAATCAGAGCAAAGGGTGGCTATTTTGAAGAAACTAGAATATAAAACAGGGGTGGGCAATTAATTTTTACCGGGGGCCGCATGAGCTACCCGAGCACTGCTGGAGGGCCACATCGACAATATTTCAATTAAATTTTGCTCAATATTATTTTTGATATATACCGTAAGATAAATAATAATAATAATAATAATAATAATAATAATAGTAATACTTCAACATAGTGTGTGTAACAGCATTCCATGACTAATATATATAAATTAACATTAATAATAAATGACAGTAAAATAAGCACACGTATGACTGAGGAGTCATAGTGTAACTTTGTGTGGTGTTTGAGTTGTCCGACTTTTTGTGTGGCCTTAAACGCACCAGTGGTTTAGTGCTATGCGTGTTGGTGACAGATGACAAGTTGGTTTTGGCCTGGTTTGTACGGCAGAAAATGACTAGTTTTTCGAGATAGAATTGTTTTACTCATGTTTTTGGTGTGGTTATGTCCGAATATAAACAGTTTTGCTCAATAAAGTGATCGATATAATTCCTGTCCTCGAAGCATCTCGATAGACGTTACAATAATTGAACGGTGTTCAATTGAACGGTGTTGACGAACACCATTAGGGCCGCTTGTTGTCACTGTCACTCAAAGTTGCATTGCAAAATTCCATAGAATAAATATGTTTATTTTGTTTAGAATTCAGATGGGATTTGATTTGGTGCGCGGCATATATACTTGCTGCGCGCAGCGGACGCTTGAGCAGTGCGCAATTGCGCAGGCACGCACCTTAGGTGAGGGGACGTTGCTTTGCAGTTCATGTCTTGTTGAAAACACGGCATTCCTCATCAACTTTTCTCTTTTTAGCGTCTCGGGTGTAAACCGTGCATCACTTGTCGCTGCATGTGCACCTTCACTCACAGGTTACACACGGACACACGCCCATGAATAATACTTTTCAAAATAAAAGCAGCACAGTTGTATTGCGCGCAGGACATAGATGTTTTTTCAACTTTATTTTGTAATTGCAGTTGTTCACATTCACTCACAATCACGCATACGTCCACACGGAAGTAATACAAATAACGATTTTCAAAACAAAAGCAGCACCGTTGTATTGCACACTCGACATAGATACTTTTTAAAATGTATTTTGTAATTTATAATTGGCCTCACGCGGGCCGGACAGGGACGCACAAAGGGGGCCGCAGAATGCCCAGGTCTGATATAAAACATGTTTTCAGTTATTTCACTTTTGATTGGCAACACTAAATTGGCCCTGGTGTGTGAATGGGAGTGTGAATGTTGTCTATGAGTATTGGCCCTGTGATGAGGTGGCGACTTGTCCAGGTTGTACCCCGCCTACCGCCCGAATGCATCTGGGATAGGCTCCAGCACCCCCGCGACTCCGAAAGGGACAAGCGGTAGAAAATGGATGGTCCTAATAATTATTATTATGGGACCCAAGTGAAACGTGAACTGACCCTGATTCCCTGTCATTCTTAGACACCAGAGGTCAGCGGTATCTGGAAGACCTGGGACGGCCCGAGCGCCAGCGGCTCCTGCAACAACTTAGCCCCATCAGGACTGGATCTGGAGTCCGTCCAGAGGAGCCACACCGCTCCAGAAAGCACCGGCATTCGGATGTACTACAGCCCTCCCGCTGTCCGCCGCATGGAGCACCAAAGAAGGACGCAGGAGGTTAAAGACGGGAAGACGGAGAGAACATCCACGCTGAGCGTCTCTGAGGCGAGCCTGGCGGACCTGCAGCAGCCCTCGTCCTCCTTTTCCTCTTCTTACGAGCAGTGGCTGAGCTCGCTGTCCAAGCAGCACCGAGAGCTGCTGGAGAGCAGGAGTGGATGCACCGCCTCGTCCGACAGTGTCGGCGTGATCGACGACGACGTCGCGCCCTCCGCTGCCAACGGGATGACCTCCTCGCCATTTCACGGCCTGGAAATTGGAGAGATTTCTGCTAACTTGAGCGACGATATGAAAGAGATGACCAACTGTGTACGACAGGCCATTCGCTCGTCATCTCTGGAGAGGAAATCCAGCAAAGAACCAGTGAGTCCGGCTTGGTCCGCCACTTCTTTTTTGAATGCAGAGGCGTTTCTCACCTTCTTTATCAAAGTGACGGCACTTGTGTTACATTATATTCAAGAACGTGCAGACATTGGCTGTGTGCTCACTAGGGATGATGTTTGATAAGAAATTATCGAGTTCGAGCCCATTATCGAATCCTCTTATCGAACCGATTCCTTATCGATTCTCTTATCAATTCCAGATAGGTTGTTGTATATGGAAAAAAACACAATATTTGGTTTAACAAAAGCTCACTTTTATTTTATAAGAAAAAATAAATAAATAAATAAATATTGACTGTTACCCCCCTAAAAAAAAATAAAAAAAATATTGACTGTTGTTACCCAAAGTATATTAAGTGGGATTTTTCAGAAAAACAAATATATACAGTAACACAAAAGCAACCTGTCTCTGTGATCACTATAGGTGTATAAATAATAATATAGTGTTAAATAAAATCAGTCCCTTGGGCACAAAACTGAAAATAATACAGCTCTCCAAAAAGTGCACTTCTGCTGCTATTGGAACATACTATCTACACACACTATGACACTAAGAACACCACAGTCATCAATCAACAATTCTTCTTCCCTTACACGAGAGCGAAGCCTGGCAATAATTGCATATTGCCTGTTCTGCCCTCACTATACGTGTTGAGGTTATACAGCTTGGCAGACCGCTAACAAACAATCGCTTCCGTCAGTCTTCCCCAGGGCAGCTGTGGCTACGAAAGTAGCTTACCACCACCAGGTGTGAATGAATGATGGGTTTTTAACATGAAAAGCGACTTTGAGTACTTAGAAAAGCGCTATATAAATCCCAGGTATTATTATTATTATTATTAATCCAAGACGTCTAATAAAGTTCCAAAGTAGATGAATCCATTTAGGCTCTTTATTGTTGTTGATCTTGCTTTGTCTTTTCCTATCTTTACTTTTGTCTTGCACTGGACTGTTATTTTTATTTTTTTTAAAACTGAAATACACACAATGACAAATGTATAAGTTATGTGATTCAATCAACATACTGAAATGTAATACACAATATGTAAATATTAGCTTCACACAAATATACAGTACTATATATATATATATATATATATATATATATATATATATATATATATATATATATATATATATATATATATATATATATATATATATATATATATATATATATATATATATATATATATATATATATGTATATATATACTTCTGAGTGTTGAAACTATTTTGATGGCTACATTTTAAGTTCTCAAAACATCCATTGAAACCGTGCACAAAAATCGTTTTTCAATAGACATCTTACTATCAAATTGAAACACTTTCCACCTTAATATTGAGTTATATAAACAAGTTAAACAGTTTACTTACAGACTTATCTTTTCCAAGGCTTGTAGGAGCTAACACAACTTGTCTACTTCTCAATTGTCTCATGAACTGAACTGACTCGTCAACCCGGAAGTGCCCAAACTAATGACGCATAGTATTTTCATATCGCCACAAGGTGTTGGTAAGAGTCTACAATCAAATGGGCATAACATTGCCTCCCACAGGGCATTTCCTGTGGGAAGGGATTCATTCTCAGGGATTCGAATAAAGAACCAACTCTTTTTCTTTACTATAGTGGTCTCGATAACAGGTACCGGTTCTCAAAAAGGGATTCGAGTCCGAGGACTCGGTTCTTTTCTTATCGAACAACCGGGTAAACCGGTTTCGAGCATCAACCCTAGTGCTCACACGACTTTGTTTACATCAACTGAGGCAACCGCACGCATGCGCGAGACAGCTTTGCGGCAGAACACGTCACTTTGCAGCCTCATGTGTAATTGTACGTGTTCTGGCAAACTATTTTGTCGCCTCCTGTCTCCTGTACATCAGCAGGTAATTCAAGGTAGGACTAATCTTCTTTAGCAGTGAGGTGCGTTCAGTGGCCCTCTGGAAATAGACTATGTCAGGTCTAAGCACCAAACTATCTATTAGACAGAACAAGAAGCAAGGAGTCCCGCAGAGACAGAGTATAATTTTGCTCATGAGGAGAACGTGTGGGGCTGCACACTCAGTTACAATGTCACCCCACGCTCTGAGGCACAATCCCTGCATCCCCCATTTTATTCAGGAGTTCCCTAGTTAACATCAGGCTGCTTCTAAAGGGAGGGGTCACATATTTTGCGAGCAGCTTAGTAGACACAACACGTGATTATTCAGAATGGAAATGTGCTGAGCCTCGTGATTTCGCCCCGGCTCTGCTTTGTCCGCGTCGCGGTGCCTTATCTTCGTTGAGGTACTTGAGGTCCGTCCTTGGCTGTTTAGCAGGCTGAAAAACAGAAACTGCTGCTGCGAGGCAACTTGCACAAGGCACAAGTTGTGTGCCTTTGCACGAAAAGTTAAAGTTAAAGTACCAATGATTGTCACACACACACTAGGTGTGGCGAAGTTATTCTCTGCATTTGACCCATCACCCTTGATAACCTCCTGGGAGGTGAGGGGAGCAGTGAGCAGCAGCGGTGGCCGCGCTCGGGAATCATTTTTGGTGATTTAACCCCCAATTCCAACCCTGGATGCTGAGTGCCAAGCAGGGAGGTAATGGGTCCCATTTTTATAGTCTTTGGTATGACTCGGCCGGAGTTTGAACTCACAACCTACCGATCTCAGGGCGGACACTCTAACCACTAGGCCACTGAGTAGGTTAGAAAAGAAAAGTACAGCTTCAGCACAATAGATAACAACTATAGCAACGGCCTTTAAGCATAAGAGTTGTGTGATTACTTATATATAGTTATTCTGACACTCTATAAGGTTGTCTTTGAAAGGTCTATCACTGTATGCTACAACTTTATTTAGCTCGATGGTGGGTTATTTTGCAATCATGCTTAAATAAAAAAAAAGTCTCCAGACAGTGTGTAAAAACTAAGACATATTTTAGGTGAAAATTTTCACCTAAAATGGAACATTCTATGGAAACGGAGGTACCACGGTATAAGGAACTACCCCAAATTCATACACGTCCACAGATAAATTGAATGTACCGTATTTTTCGGACTATAAGTCGCAGTTTTTTTCATAGTTTGGCCGGGGGTGCGACTTATACTCAGGAGCGACTTGTGTGTGAAATGATTAACACATTACCGTAAAATATCAAATAATATTATTTAGCACATTCACGTAAGAGACTAGACGTATAAGATTTCATGGGATTTAGCGATTAGGAGTGACAGATTGTTTGGTAAACGTATAGCATGTTCTATATGTTATAGTTATTTGAATGACTCTTACCATAATATGTTACGTTAACATACCAGGCACGTTCTCAGTTGGTTATTTATGCCTCATATAACGTACACTTATTCAGCCTGTTGTTCACTATTCTTTATTTATTTTAAATTGCCTTTCAAATGTCTATTCTTGGTGTTGGCTTTTATCAAATAAATTTCCCCAAAAAATGCGACTTATACTCCAGTGCGACTTATATATGTTTTTTTAAGGGATGTCCGATAATGGCTTTTTGCCAATATCCGATATTCCGATATTGTCCAACTCTTTAATTACCGATACCGATATCAACCGATACCGATATCAACCGATATATACAGTCGTGGAATTAACACATTATTATGCCTAATTTGGACAACCAGGTATGGTGAAGATAAGGTACTTTTTAAAAAAATGAATCAAATAAAATAAGATAAATAAATTAAAAACATTTTCTTGAATAAAAAAGAAAGTAAAACAATATAAAAACAGTTACATTGAAACTAGTAATTAATGAAAATGAGTAAAATTAACTGTTAAAGGTTAGTACTATTAGTGGAGCAGCAGCACGCACAATCATGTGTGCTTACGGACTGTATCCCTTGCAGACTGTATTGATATATATTGATATATAATGTAGGAACCAGAATATTAATAACAGAAAGAAACAACCCTTTTGTGTGAATGAGTGTAAATGGGGGAGGGAGGTTTTTTGGGTTGGTGCACTAATTGTAAGTGTATATGATGTATATGATTTAATATAAAACAAAAAAAAACAAAAAACGATACTGATAATAAAAAAAACAATACCGATAATTTCCGATATTACATTTTTACGCATTTATCGGACATCTCTAGTTTTTTTCCTTCTTTATTATGCATTTTCGGCCGGTGCGACTTATACTACAGAGCGACTTATACTCCAATAAATACGGTAGTCGACCTGACAGTTTTCGAGCTTGTGAGGGCACATTAGTACTGTTACAGAAGGTGCCTGTGTGAAAGTGCTTAGTGGAATGCGAGGCGTGGGTTGTAAAGTCCAACACTTTGACAACTACTACAATGCTACTTTTTGTAGCCTGTTATGTTGTTAATGTCCGACAAGTGTTTTGTGCTGTTGTGTTGCATATTTAGCAGGATGTCACGGGTGATTAAATGCCCGTTCTGCTGTTTTGATGCTTAACTTTTACTTGCTGCATCCTTTCTCTTTTGCAGGCGGTCGGCATGTCCAGCAGGTCCACGCAGACCACGGCTCAGTGTGTCAGCGTTGGGCTTCAAACCGACAACCTCCCCAGCAGCAGAGGCGCAGGTTTCCACTCCAAAGCCTGGTCTCCCCGACCGTCATCTGCAACCACCTCGCCCTTAGCGTCAGCCCGCACTCGGCAGATCTCCACATCTCTGGATAAAGTCCACGGCCGAATCGACAGGCCCTGTTGTTCACCCAAGTTTGGTTCCCCGAAGCTTCAACGTCGCGTGTCCTCCGGTATTTGAACTCCTCTGTAACATCACACTTACAGGTGACGTTCTAGTACGCTCACTGTCGTATCGTCTTCTAGGCTCCACCTCCAGACTTGATGGAGTCCCCCCTCCATCCAGAGACCGCAGCCTGTGGAGCCTCCAGCAGAGGACAATGAGTGGAGGCGGTGGCTCAGCCTGGGCTCGCTCTACCACAACCAGGGACAGCCCCGTGCTCAGCGGCCTCACTGACGGCCTCTCCAGCCTCTTCAGCGTGGTGGAGCATGCTGGAAGCACAGAGTCACTCTGGAGGGGGGATGGAGGTAAAATACTGTAGAGTACATCTTTTTTATTTGAGCCACCCGAGTTATATCCATCTATCTACCTATTTTATACAAAATACACTATGGTATATTGCCAAATGTATTTGGCCACCCATTCAAATGATCAGAATCAGGTGTCCTAATCACTTGGCCCAGACACATGTGTATAAAATCAAGCACTTAGGCATGGAGACTGTTTCTACAAACATTTGTGAAAGAATGGGCCGCTCTCAGGGGCTCAGTGATTTCCAGCGTGGAACTATCATAGGATGATTTAGAACAGAGATGGAGAGCCAGGCCTTCTCGACCAACATCAGTGTGTGACCTCACCAATGCGCTTTTGGAAGAATGGTGGAAAATTCCTATAAACACACTCCGCAACCTTGTGGACAGCCTTCCCAGAAGAGTTGAAGCTGTAATAGCTGCAAAAGGTGGACCGACATCATATTGAACCCTATGGGTTTGGAATGGGATGGCACTTCAAGTTCATATGTGAGTCAAGGCAGGTGGCCAAAAACTTTTGGAAATATAGTGTATATAAGTAAGGGGTTGTTGCCATCACTTTCCAAAAAATTGGGCATTCTTGCTCGTTCTGAGGTCACAAACGCGGACATGTCCATAACTGGAGTCGAGGTTGCTGAGGTTATCAAAAGACTGCTCAGTGGCAAGGTCCTAGAAAAAGATGGGATTTGCCCCGAATACCTCGAGGCTCTGAATGTTGTGGGTCTTTTGTGGCTGACACGTCTCTTCAACATAGCGTGAAAGTCTGTATTGCCAGACCGGGTTGGTGCTCCGGAGGGTGTGTTCCCATTATAGAGGGATCACACTCCTTAGCCTCCCGGGGAAAGTCTATTCCAGGGTGCTGGAGAGGGGAGTCCCGCCGTTAGTCAAGCTTCAGATTCAAATAGAACAATGCGGTTAACGTCCTGGTCGTAGAACACAGGACCAGCTTTATACCCTCACTAGGGTACTGGAGGGGTCATGGGAGTTTACTCAACCAGTCCACATCTGTTTTGTGGATTTGGAGAAGGCATCCGATTGGATTACAGGAGTGCGGGGTTCATGGTATGTTGCTTCGGGCTATTCGGTCCCTGTACAGTCAAAGCAGAAGTCTGGTTCGCATTGCCGGTAGTAAGTCAGACATGTTCACAGTGGATGTTGGACTCCACCTGGGCTGCCCTCTGTCACCAGTCCTGTTCATTATCGTTAAGAGTTTATAGGCGCAGTCAGGATGCGGAGGGTTTCCAGTTTGGTGGCCAGAGGATCGCATCTTTGTTTTTTGAAGATGATGTGGTCCTGTTTGCTTCATCAGGCTGGGAACTTCAGCGTTCACTGGAGCGATTTGCTGTCTAGTGTGAAGCTGCTGGGATGAGGATCAGCACCACCAAATTTGAGGCCATGGTTCTCAGTCGGAAAAAGGTGGACTGCACCCTCCGTGTTGGGAGTGACGCTCTGCCTCAAGTATTTCAGGGTCTTGTTTTCAAGTAAGGGAAGAATGGAAAACGAGATTGATAGACGGATCGGCGCAGCGTCGCCACTGATGCATTCACTGTGGTAAAGAGGGCGCTGAGCCAGAAGGTGAAGCCCTCGATTTGCCGGTCAGTCTATGTTCCTACCCTCACCTAAGTTTTGGGTAATGTCCGAAAGGACAAGGTCGCGAATACAAGCGGCAGAAATGAGTTTCCTTCGCAGGATGTCTGGGATCACCTTCAGAGATAGGGTGAGAAGCTCTGTCATGCAGGAGAGGCTCAAAGTAGAGCCGATGGTCCTTCAGCTGAGGTGGCTCGGGCATGTACTACAGATGCCTCTTGGATGCCTCCCTGGTTGGAGGCGTTTTGGACATGTCCAGTCAGGAGAAGGCCTCGGGGCAGACTTAGGACATGCTGGAAGGACTATGTCTCACATCTGGCCTGGGAACACCTCGGTGTCCCCCCAGTAGAACTCGAGGAGGTAGCCGGGGACAGGGAAGTCTGGGCATTTCTGCTCAGACTGCTGTGACCCGAACTCGGATAAGAGGCGGAAAGTGGATGGATGTTTGTTCATCGTTCATCAAACTTCATCGCTTATCTTTTCTCATTTGGTTTCAAGCCAAAATATTCCCGGGACATTTGGCTTTGCAATCATTGTTTTTCCTCCTAATTTTTGTCCCTTTCCTTGTTTTTGACGAGTGAGTCGCGACTAACGAGGCTCTGTCCTCGCATACTGTGTGTGTAAGCTGCCGAATAAACACACTCGGGTGCTGTTTGAAAGTGAGAGACGAGACAAACAAACACACACAGACGCGAAAATGTTACCATGCCGGCAAAAATGATCGAGTTTATTTTCATTTATTGTTCGACTGATTGATTTATTGACTATTGGCCGAGGCCTAATGGGAACGATACAATATTTTTGTATACAGTAACTTTTTTTTTCTGCCCAGGCCCGCACGCCGCCACTTAAAGGCCTACTGAAATGAAATTGTCTTATTTAAACGGGGATAGCAGGTCCATTCTATGTGTCATACTTGATCATTTCGCGATATTGCCATATTTTTGCTGAAAGGATTTAGTAGAGAACATCGACGATAAAGTTCGCAACTTTTGGTCGCTGATAAAAAAGCCTTGCCTGTACCGGAAGTAGCGTGACGTCACAGGTTGTGGAGCGCCTCACATCTGCACATTGTTTACAATCATGGCCACCAGCAGCGAGAGAGATTCGGACCGAGAAAGCGACGATTACCCTATTAATTTGAGCGAGGATGAAAGATTCGTGGATGGGGAAAGTGAGAGTGAAGGATTAGAGGGCAGTGGAAGCGATTCAGTTAGGGAAGATGCTGTGAGAGGCGGGTGGGACCTGATATTCAGCTGGGAATGACTAAAACAGTAAATAAACACAAGACATATATATACTCTATTAGCCACAACACAACCAGGCTTATATTTAATATGCCACATAACAAACACCTCCCCCCTCCCGTCCATATAACCCACCAATACAACTCAAACACCTGCACAACACACTCAATCCCACAGCCCAAAGTACCGTTCACCTCCGTAAAGTTCATACAGCACATATATTTCCCCAAAGTTACGTACGTGACATGCACATAGCGGCACGCACGTTCGGGCAAGCGATCAAATGTTTGGAAGCCAAAGCTGCGTACTCACGGTAGCGCGTCTGCTATCCAACTCAAAGTCCTCCTGGTTGTGTTGCTGCAGCCGGCCGCTAATACACCGCTTCCCACCTACAGCTTTCTTCTTTGCTGTCTTCATTGTTCATTAAACAAATTGCAAAAGATTCACCAACACAGATGTCCAGAATACTGTGGAATTTTGCGATGAAAACAGACGACCCAATATGTCCGCTACAATCCGTGACGTCATGCGCAAACGTCATCATACCGAGACGTTTTTAGCAGAATATATAGTGGGAAATTTAAAATTGCACTTTACTAATCTAACCCGGCCGTATTGGCATGTGTTGCAATGTTAAGATTTCATCATTGATGTATAAACTATCAGACTGCGTGGTCGGTGGTAGTGGCTTTCAGTAGGCCTTTAATCATTGCCACCTTAAGTCATTAGTTCCATATTATATAATATTTAAAACATAAATAAAGGAATAGGATAGCTTTGATATACTGTAGCTTAAAATCAATTTTGGCACTCCACAGGGATGTGCTTCGAGCCCTAACTCATACTCTTCAGCCATGATGATTGGCTTTTTTTAACGCTACAAAAACCATTATTGAATTTGCAGACAAAGTTGTTGCTCTACTCTAGAGCACAGACCTAAACTGTATGTTTTTGTCAATATAAAGAATTTTTGCTCAATATGATTTTGTGTGAGAGTCAACCACAGCTAAAGAACATCAATGTCATTATTTTTTTTAGCTGCCAGTCCAGCGCGACACCCTCACGGTGCAGGAAAGCCCTCTTGCCCCTCCGCCTGCGGCTCCGAGTCAAACGCTCAGCGCTACGGAGGCCTGGTGCAAGAGTTCTTCAAGAGTGTGTGCAGCGTCCGTAGGGATGGAGAGAGGACGCAGAGAGAGCCCCTCATTGTCGGAGACTTCAACTGCATGGACGAGCCCAGGCTGGAATGCCTTCCGCCCGGGGCGGGGGATCTCGGAGCCTTGGCTGGACTTAGCGGAGCCAACGACAACGTAACCAGAATCGTGAACAAGCGGTTCATGAGACAGACGGCAGGGGACGAGATGGTCTGTATCATGGGAGGAGGGAAGGAAGTGGCGGGAAATCACAGCACAGCAGGACCAGGAACTGAGGTGAGGTTTTTCTTCGAACGCGTCCTACTCTCATTTCAAGTCAGCTTGGTGTGTGGTGGTGTTTTGATTTTGCTAAATCTAATGTTTAGTACAACAAGTGTAGAGTGTGTATCAGCGTATATACCTAGACAGCCCGAATGTCACCATATGTACCGTATTTTTCGGAGTATAAGTCGCACCGGAGTGTAAGTCGCACCTGCCGAAAATGCATAATAAAGAAGGAAAAAAACATATATAAGTCGCACTGAAGTATAAGTCGCATTTTTGGGGGAAATTTATTTGATAAAAGCCAACACCAAGAATAGACATTTGAAAGGCAATTTAAAATAAATAAAGAATAGTGAACAACAGGCTGAATAAGTGGACGTTATATGAGGCATAAATAACCAACTGAGAACGTGCCTGGTATGTTAACGTAACATATTATGGTAAGAGTCATTCCAATAACTATAACATACAGAACATGCTATACGTTTACCAAACAATCTGTCACTCCTAATCGCTAAATCCCATGAAATCTTATACGTCTAGTCTCTTACGTGAATGAGCTAAATAATATTATTTGATATTTTACGGTAATGTGTTAATCATTTCACATATAAGTCGCTCCTGAGTATAAGTCGCACCCCCGGCCAAACTATGAAAAAAACTGCGACTTATAGTCCGAAAAATACGGTACTAGGGTTGTATGGTATATCGGTACTAGTATAGTATCGCGGTACTAATGAATCAAAAACGTTACTATACTCTGTTTGAAAACATGCTTCACTACACACCGTAGGAGGATACAACAGCTCACCGGCGTCACAATGTAAACAAATGCCCTGGGTGGATCTACGCCTGACGTCCACTGTAATGATACCAAGTACAAGAGCGTATCTAGACGATACTACAATAATTACATCAATCATTTTTATCGTCACAAAATCTTTTTTCTTTGTTTAAAAACATTCATATTATATTCACAAACTCAGGAAATACATCCCTTATCTGGTTGTAAATGTTTACTATTTTTTTCTTTGTAAAGAAAAAAAAAACACAATTATTTATCATTATGATTCAAAACATGATTTTATATATATTGTTTAATAGGGGTGTGAATCGTACAACAATCTTCAATTCGATTCCGATTCTTGGGGTGACGTTTTAATACGGAATCAATTCTCCATTCAAAACAATTCTTGCAATACACAGTAATTATTATTATATAAATTATAACAATTTTATAACCCTTGTGCGGTGTTCGGGTCTGTGGAACCCGTTTTCATTTTTTATTCAAAGAAAAATTATACAATTAATTAATTTTTCAAACTGAGACTCACTGACTTTGGCTCATTCTCTGTGAAGAACATATATCAGAATACATATTTAATGAACACACACCATACACCACCCTAAACATTTATATTACATATAAAATGTCCGGGTCCACTGGACACGGGGCTAATAGAAGTGTGGAAATTGATGTTCTGTGTACCACACACACACAGCAGGCCTAGACAGGAGGAGGACAGAGTGTAGGTACACAGAACATCAGAGGGTCAAATGTGCGAGAAAATGAGAGCAGACAGTGTTGACAAACAATGTTGCAACCTTGTGTGGGAACCGCAGGTGCAGAAACACAAAAGAAGAATCCTGTGGGGACCAAAAACTTTTATGTTAAAATACTGAACAGATGTTTACCTTATCCTAATAAACATCTGTTCAGTATTTTAACATAAAAGTGTTTGATTGTGAGGCATTAAAAGCCACAAAATGCAGCGGGTCCGTCAGACCCACAAACGCTGGCTGAGTAACAACAATATGAACATTACACAAGGGTTAAGACAAGTAACAAAACCTCCTCTTGGTTTGCACAGAGATGGCCTCAAAAATATATTTTTTTAAATCTATTTTTAGCATTTTTTAATCGATTCAGAATCATAATAAGAAAGAATCACGATTTTGAATGTGAATTGATTTTTTACAGCACCGCTGTCATTGAATATTTCATTATATATGTATTACTGTTTATTTGATTGACAAAGTTAACTAAAACAAAATCAAATCAGAGCTAAATTGTTGCTAGGAAATAGTCGTGGTGTACTGTTCAGGCATGACTATTTATTTTTTAAATTGTACTCATAAATTGTGCCCATTTGTACCGCTTCTTCCTAGGATGGACCCTGCGACTGCATCATCCAGTCTTCTTGTCCCGCCAGACCTTCTCGAGTCTCCCGCAACTCACTGGGACAGTGCAAACACCGGCCGCACGAGACCTCGGCCTCCGTCGAGGAAAAGGGAGACACTTTGGCAGAGTGACGACACTTGTTTGTACACAACATTTCCTGTTTAACGCTGCACACCACTGTCCCTCGACACATCCCCTCCTCCCCCCCGTCACTTCACGTAACCCGCACTGCCAAACATAACACACATGCCTCACACAAATACCACACGAGTACCAGCAGTTACACTTTATTGACAACAAGACCACTCGAACCTACCCTCTTTTTAACATGTCATTGAACACCACTGGTAAGTGGAGCTTAATATAAAGAATGTAGAACCGTGCATGTGTTTTGCATGCAATAAAACCAGAGACCTTTTTAGAACTCTCTCCGTCTACCAGACCTATAGGGTGTGCGATGTGCGTTCACACTTGCCATGTTTGTTTCGGTTCAAATGTGCGTTCGCTCCCCTAGTCCCATTGAGAGATGAGTCTCGGTCAAGTGAACTCTGGTTCAACTTCGAGTACTACATGGCGCCAAGGACCAGTGTTAAAATGACAAATATAAACTGACAGCTGTCCAATCAAGTCCTTACTTTATGTACAAACCCCGTTTCCATATGAGTTGGGAAATTGTGTTAGATGTAAATATAAACGGAATACAATGATTTGCAAATCCTTTTCAACCCATATTCAATTAAATGCACTACAAAGACAACATATTTGATGTTCAAACTCATAAACTTTTTTTTTTTTTTTCAAATAATAATAATAATAATCCAGGTCTGGACTACAGGCAGGCCAGTCTAGTACCTGCACTCTTTTACTATGAAGCCACGTTGATGTAACACGTGGCTTGGCATTGTCTTGCTGAAATAAGCAGGGGCGTCCATGGTAACGTTGCTTGGATGGCAACATATGTTGCTCCAAAACCTGTATGTACCTTTCAGCATTAATGGTGCCTTCACAGATGTGTAAGTTACCCATGTCTTGGGCACTAATACACCCCATACCATCGGATGGTTCTTTTCCTCTTTGGTCCGGAGGACACGACGTGCACAGTTTCCAAAAACAATTTGAAATGTGGACTCGTCAGACCACAGAACACTTTTCCACTTTGTATCAGTCCATCTTAGATGAGCTCAGGCCCAGCGAAGCTGACGGCGTTTCTGGGTGTTGTTGATAAACGGTTTTCGCCTTGCATAGGAGAGTTTTAACTTGCACTTACAGATGTAGCGACCAACTGTAGTTACTGACAGTGGGTTTCTGAAGTGTTCCTGAGCCCATGTGGTGATATCCTTTACACACTGATGTCGCTTGTTGATGCAGTACAGCCTGAGGGATGGAAGGTCACGAGCTTAGCTGCTTACGTGCAGTGATTTCTCCAGATTCTCTGAACCCTTTGATGATATTACGGAGCGTAGATGGTGAAATCCCTAAATTCCTTGCAATAGCTGGTTGAGAAAGGTTTTTCTTAAACTGTTCAACAATTTGCTCACGCCTTTGTTGACAAAGTGGTGACCCTCGCCCCATCCTTATTTGTGAATGACTGAGCATTTCATGGAATCTACTTTTATACCCAATCATGGCACCCACCTGTTCCCAATGTGCCTGTTCACCTGTGGGATGTTCCAAATAAGTGTTTGATGAGCATTCCTCAACTTTATCAGTATTTATTGCCACCTTTCCCAACTTCTTTGTCACGTGTTGCTGCCATCAAATTCTAAAGTTAATGATTATTTGCACAAAAAAAAAATGTTTATGAGTTTGAACATCAAATATGTTGTCTTTGTAGCATATTCAACTGAATATGGGTTGAAAATGATTTGCAAATCATTGTATTCCGTTTATATTTACATCTAACACAATTTCCCAACTCATATGGAAACGGGGTTCGTATTTTCTTAATGCGCAACATTTGGTCCCATGACAAAAATCCATGTGCAAGCGGACCTTTTTTTTTTTTGTCCGAACCACGTGTGAACGCAGCCTAAATTGAAGCCTGTGGGACTAGATCAGGGGTCACCAACCTTTTTGAAACCAAGAGCTACTTCTTGGGTACTGATTAATGCGAAGGGCTACCAGTTTGATACACACTTAAATAAATTGCCAGGAATAGCCAATTTGCTCAATTTACCTTTAACTCTATGTTATTATTAATAATTAATGATATTTATCTTTGTGGAAACACTGATCATCTTAATGATTTCTCACAATAAATATATATAGAAACAGATAAATATCAATATGCAACACTTTATTTTTATATTTTCTCTAAGTGCACATTTTTCAAATTAAACGTTTTCAAATGATCACTTCTAAGACAGTATTGTGAAATCACAATATCCCATTTTAACTAGCTAGCCACTAACATTTTTTAACAAATCATGAATTACTTTGCACCATGTTTGTACAAATAATAACTCATGTAAAATAAAAAAGTCAGTCAAAGTTGTTAGAGTATATAAAAAATTGGACCAAGCTATATTTCTAACAAAGACAAATCATTATTTCTTCTAGATTTTCCAGAACAAAAATTTTAAAAGAAATTCAAAAGACTTTGAAATAAGATTTAAATTTGATTCTACAGATTTTCTAGATTTGCCAGAATAATTTTTTGGAATTTTAATCATAATAAGTTTGAAGAAATATTTCACAAATATTCTTTGTCGAAAAAACAGAAGCTAAAATGAAGAATTAAATTAAAATGTATTTATTATTCTTTACAATTAAAAAATATTTGAACATTGATTTAAATTGTCAGGAAAGAAGAGGAAGGAATTTAAAAGGTAAAAAGGTATATGTGTTTAAAAATCCTAAAATCATTTTTAAGGTTGTATTTTTTCTCTAAAATTGTCTTTCTGAAAGTTATAAGAAGCAAAGTAAAAAAATAAATGAATTTATTTAAACAAGTGAAGACCAAGTCTTTAAAATATTTTCTTGGATTTTCAAATTCTATTTGAGTTTTGTCTCTCAGAATTAAAAATGTCAAGCAAAGCGAGACCAGCTTGCTAGTAAATAAATAACATTTAAAAAATAGAGGCAGCTCTCTGGTAAGTGCTGCTATTTGAGCTATTTTTTAGAACAGGCCAGCGGGCTACTCATCTGGTCCTTACGGGCTACCTGGTGCCCGCGGGCACCGCGTTGGTGACCCCTGGACTAGATGGATCCAAATATGTGTGACGTGTGTGTATACATATAAGCAAAACTACATCTGCTGTTTGCATTCTAATTTATTTTATGTGACCACAGGTAAAAACAAAACAAAAAAGTGCCTGTTTTATTTCTTCACTGATGTCAAGCAATGAGAAGCTAATTCAAAACTCCTTCTCTTTGCAAAAAGGGATGTGTTGGCTCTCACGCTAAACCAAATGCTACTTGTATAAATGCAAACAATACCTTCTTTAATTAATGTCAGACAACTTCCGCCTTAAGTACAATTTTGTTTTGGCGAAAAGTAAAAATAAATGTTTCATTAGGCACCGTTATTGTTATTGCCACAAACATTTCATGGGTTATCACAAAGCTTCATAAAATGTGTTCTTCAATGCTGCAAATGTGTCTTTGATTTGATTGCCACTCAGCAGAGGAAATATCCTCCAGAGGGACCATTTTATGTTGTAAGCATTGACTAATCATCACACTATTCTATCCGAAAATACAAAACCCAAAACCAGTGAAGTTGGCACGTTGTGTAATTCGTAAATAAAAACAGAATACAATGATTTGAAAATCCATATGAACTTATATTCAATTGAATAGACTGCAAAGACAAGATATTTCATGTTCGAACTGAGAAACGACGTGTTTTTTTGCAAATAGTCATTAACTTAGAATTTAATGGCAGCAACACATTGCCAAAAAGTTGGCACAGGGGCATGTTCACCACTGTGTTACATGGCCTTTCCTTTTAACAACACTCAGTAAATGTTTGGGAACTGAGGAGACACATTTTTTAAGCTTTTTAGGTAGAATTCTTTCCCATTCTTGCTTGATGTACAGCTTAAGTTGTTCAACAGTCCGGGGGTCTCCCTTGTGCTATTTTAGGCTTCATAATGCGCCACACATTTTCAATGGGAGACAGGTCTTGACTACAGGCAGGCCAGTCTAGTACCCGCACTCTTTTACTATGAAGCCATGTTGATGTAACACGTGCAGAATGTGGCTTGGTATTGTCTTGCTGAAATAAGCAGGGGCGTCCATGAAAAAGACGTTGCTTGGATGGCAACATATGTTGTTGACTCTCTGAACCTTTTGATGATATTACGGACCGTAGATGGTGAAATCCCTTAATTCCTTGCAACAGCTCGTTGAGAAATGTTGTTCTTAAACTGTTGGACAATTTGCTCACGCGTTTGTTCACAAAGTGGTGACCCTCACCCCATCGTTGTTTGTGAATGACTGAGCATTTCATGGAAGCTGCTTTTATACCCAATCATGGCATCCACCTGTTCCCAATTAGCCCGTTCACCTGTGGGATGTTCCAAATAAGTGTTTGATGAGCATTCCTCAACTTTCTCAGTCTTTTTTGCCACTTGTGCCAGCTTTTTTGAAACATGTTGCAGGTATGAAATTCCAAATGAGCTAATATTTGCAAAAAATAAAGTTTTTCAGTTCGAACGTTAAGTATCTTGTCTTTGCAGTCTATTCAAATGAGTATAGGTTGAAAGGGATTTGCAAATCATTGTATTCTGTTTTTATTTACGATTTACACAACGTGCCAACTTCACTGGTTTTGGGTTTTGTACATATTTTAATTAGTTTTGCTGTCCTTTGCAGCGGACAATAAATTACATATATTTACAGTTTGTCGTGTTATAAATGATACAGCAAGAACACTTTTTTTTCTTCTTGGCTTCATACATGCATTTTTGCATCTTGACCAACCATTTTAAACATTTTAACTGAAATTAAACACATGTGGTCTACATTCTACTTGTAAAAACAGACTAGCATACATACATCTAACAACTCAGGCCATTATACAGGCTGGCCAGTGTTCTGAAAAAAATGTGCTGCTTCATAAAAAGAAATGCAACTAGTTGTTTAATCCGATTTTGATGACATTTTCAGAAAATGTCCGAAATGGGTCCTGAAACAAGTGCTTTTGTAGTTTTTATTATTATTCATATATGAGCTTGTCAATATACCTCCTGACATTTATTCTGTCACTATACATTATAGACAAACAACCAGCCATACATTTTAAGTTAATCAAGGTTTATACCGTTTTTGTCTTAGTTTGTTAACTTGTATGTAAAAAAAAAATTAAAAAAATGCTAACGTTGTATTCATATGACGTCACGTCTGGCTCTATAAATATGGGAGACTCGGAAGTGGTAGTCAAGAGAGCTTCGGTTGTCAAGGCGTTCGGGGCGGCATTTTGCTTTTCTCAGAGCGGAAGTTGCCCAGCTTCGTTAAAATACTTTACCATTGCCGCTATTAACCTTAAGATTATTTCACGCAAATTAGTTGAAGTGTTTGTAAACAGGTCGTTTTGCCTCAGCGCTTCCTGGTTACGCGATTCAACTAATTACGAGTGTACGCGAACGCGTCAGGTAAAACCACGTGACACCGCGCTCTTGCCATACGTCAGCGGGATTGTAAACAGGAAGCAGCTCGGAATCCGTGTTCAAAAAAAGCGCGAAACAGTGCGGCTCAACACAAAATGGCGGAAACGCGTGGATTTGTGGTAACCGTCAATAGTTGTGTGGACAATCCAGCCGGCTAAAGCACACATCACCGTACATTAAAAAGATGGTGAAGACATTCCCGAACCAAGTTAGGTAAGTCATTTGTTTCATATTACTTGTAATTGTGTCGTTTAGGCTATGTCTACACTAAGCTGGATAACCCTTTAAAGCAGGGGTGTCAAACTCAAATACAGAGTGGGCCAAAATTTAAAACTGAACAAAGCCGCGGGCCAAGGTTTAACAAATTAACCTTTTAATAGGGACCCAAACAAGTTTTGCATTGAATATTGAACAAGCAAGGCTTATAAAACTTTATAGTGACATACAAAATTGAGTAATTAAAAAATATCAATGGCATATCAAATACAATTTAAATAAAAATGAATGTCTCTTTTCTATTTGCAGCCTTCTGAGGTAAATATCCACATTATCTTTTTCCACAGGCTAATAAATTTGAAATTAAAATAATGAATAAACCAACCATTCAGGACTTTAAACTGCTCAGTTTGCAACACACTGATCTAATCTGATGTGCCCAAGCCAGATACCTGGCTTCTTTTCTTGGATGCTAGTTCAAAGCTCAGGCTTTGAGCTGAGGCAACCTTCATTATCGAACGAAGGTGTTCATCGGTCATTATATCTCGTAGTCCACCCAGACCACAGTCTTGGGGGCGTGCCTTAAAGGCACTGCCTTTAACGTCCTCTACGAGCTGTCGTCATGTTCGCTTTTCATCCATTTTAACAACGTGCCGGCCCAGTCACAAGATATGTGCGGCTTCTGTATGCACACACAAGTGAATGCAACGCATACTTGATCAACAGCGATACAGGTCACACTGAGGGTGACAGTATAAACAACTTTAACACTGTTAGAAATATATGCCACACTGAATCCACACCAAACAAGAATGACAAACACATTTCGGGAGAACATCCGCACCGTAATACAACATAAACACCCAGAACCCTTTGCAGCACTAACTATTCCGGGACTCTACAAAGTACACCCCCCTCTACCACACACACACACACACCTTGTCGATTCTGGGTATTTGTTCTGTTGTGTTTATGTTGTATTACGGTGCAGATGTTCTCCCGAAATGTGTTTGTCATTCTTGTTTTGGTGTGGGTTCACAGTGTGGCATATATTTCTAACAGTGTTAAAGTTGTTTATTCCGTCACCCTCAGTGTAACCTGTATCGCTGTTGATCAAGCATGCCTTGCATTCACTTGTGTGCGCGTGCAGAAGCCGCTCATATTATGTGACTGAGCCAGCACTCGTTAGACTGGATGAAAAGCGGACGTGACGATTTTCGGGAGGGGCACTGAAATTTGGGAGTCTCCCGGGAGGGTTGGCAGGTATGAGAATTAGCGGTGAATGCGGTGGTACCGCGGCACCGCCGGGCCAGAGTTTGACACCCATGCTTTAAACGAATAATTATTTAGCCGAAGCCCCGTTTCAGCCACACTAAACTATCGTTTAAGGTTCCCCTTAAACGATTTTTTTTACACGTGTACGTGCGCCGTGTATTTCTTGAATCTCGGGCTCTTAGCTTTGTATGGACTCATTGATCGTTTACAAAGTGAGTTCGGAGAGGAAGTGACGTCAGAAAGAACGCACCATAGCGGTTTCGTAACTCGGAGGTGAAATATGGCTTAGTGTAAACGGGGCCTTAGAGTTGTATCGGCTAATCTGTTGTCATTTGACCAAACAAAATCTACCATTCAAGTGTGAAAAGCATCCCCCAAATCAAAAAATATATACTTTCCATTTAATTTGGAAAACATGTCGAAAATAGTAAATAACCACATGAAAAAAGTACAATATAAGAATGCATTTCCGGAGTGAGCTTCTGTTTTTTATTTTGCTTTGTACAAACATGCTGTAAATATAAGTGGCGTCATTCCATTTTTTATAAAGTGCCTGCCAGATTGTTTCACACCAAAACTGGACTCATGTAGACAAAACAAACACAGCAGGCCTTTTATTTTGATGACCAAGATTGTTTTTTTTATGCACAATAGAAGCTACTGTAAAGTACTGTACATGTACTACAGTGAAGGGAAGACAACAAAAGGTTTACAGGAATAGAATAGTTTATCTAGTACACCTTTTATACCAGTGTCATTTCTGAAAAGTAAATTATTTTTTATTTAGTTTTTTGTACTAGTCTTTTAACTATTTCTATTTATCCACTTTTTCTAATTGGCCATGACATGTTGTTTTTTTAATGGTGCTTTTTGGACCACAATTACACATTACTGTAGTAGTAAATCTGATAAAGACGTGCGATATCAAATAACCTCATTAAAACACTTGAAATATTTCTATGAGAGGGATTGTCGCTAACAAGGATCCACCCTAGGACCCACAGTAGTATTTTAGATTAAATTGAAATGAGAGGAACATCATTACATAAATGTTTGATCTTTTTCTTTTGTTCTGGCAACAAAAAGCGCCATTGCGGTGACATACCTCACACAAGTGTGACATTTGGCATCATTTTTATGTCACATTAGCCTTTAAGAGTTGACTCTATCAAATATGTTTGCAGATTAGTATGATAACCATTTATTTAAATCCTAAATCGTCACTTTTACAGCTCTCATATTTACAAGTCAACAAATGTATTATTTATTTTACTATTTGCATCACAACTTTTACGTGTCTCCATCCACATTTCTTGGCAATATGTACATTAACATCAAGCTAGAAGTTCATAATGTTAGTTAATATTTGGGTTTATACCTAATGACTGACTGTAAACTAGCTAGAAATATTACCAATTATATGCTTGACTCTTTTTAAAAAATAAAAAAAATGCTTGATTAAAAGGAGAATGCAATGACAGCTAAATAAAAATAAGGAAAATAACTTCGGTGTATTGTAGATTTTAAAGTAGTTTTTTTTTCTAAATTGTTTTATATTTTAGATTTTTATTTTGAGAAAAGCTGAATGTCAACAGTTGATCTAGATGGGATCGCTGTAGAAATATGTAGCTCGCTCTCTCTTTACTGACCACACTTGAGCATTGTCTGAGTACTGTAAATATGTGCATTTTGAAGCTGATGAGAAACGCATAAAAAAACACGACAGTTTGAAAAAATGAAATGAGACCAGTCGACCTAAGAGGGCTTTTTAAAAATGTTTGGCATCTCTGTTTTGTGTTTTTCTTCTGACAATGTAGCTTGTAAAAGATGATATAAATGTCCACTGTTTGTCATACATTTCACAAATAAATGTCTGGATTTTCACATGGGTTCCTTTTTGTTACTGTGCCATTTTTAGTCATCTACTAGTATATTTTGAAGATACTTTTTTTGTTTGGCCCTGAGCATATTCTAAAAATAAATGTATTATATATATAATAAATCTAAACATCAGACATGGAATTGATTAGCTAGACTCTCGACTCTATTGACAAAATCTTTTCGATGAGGAAAAGAGGTTCTGGGGAGCCTGGCTGCCCTGATGAAACATTGCTGCGGGGTATTTGAGAGATTCCTGGGACAAATGGAGAATCATGTGCCTCTCAGTCCTTTCCATCGAGGACGTGGAAGACATCTACCTATTTGGAACCATGATCGCTTGGCATTGCTCTGGTGTATCATAAAATTCGTAAGACGATGGCAGCCACCCAAGGAGCCCAAAGGCTGTTCGTCGCAATGGACGATTTCTGAACTGAATGGCAAGATGGATCACATCATGGAGAAGCTTGCTGTAAAGGAAGGATTGGATATGAGGGCCAGCATGGACGTATAGAACAGGCAAGCCATTGTAATGCCTGCTTGAGAAAACATGTCTTGTACATGTTAAAGAATAGACAATAATAAAGCATCCTGAATTATCATTATTTATCAAATATATTGTTTGGTGTTACACATATTAGCTTTGTCATCCGTGAAAAAAGTAATATTTAGTTTCGCATTAGCGTTGGATTGGTAATAACATCTTTAATGTACAAAATGTATCAAAGTTTGCCCACCGAAACGTTGAATTTTTTAGTACGCAGCCTTTGGGGGGAAAAGTTTCTATTTTTACTTTACAAAGTCTTTTTTAAAGGAAGAACGGATGATGGCTTTTGTTACATCTGCGGATATCAAAATGGGGATTAGCTGCCAAAGACGAAGCATCTTGTTGGTTAATATTTCCCCTTTTCAGGTAAGGTACAAATCCATCCATTTGTTCTTGGACAAGTGAGTGCTTGCTGGATTATTATGTTTCTGTTTTAAGTACAATTTAAAATCAGGGCAGTCATAAAAAAAAACAAGTGTGATTAATCACACATAATTATTGCATTCATGCAGAATAATCACACAATTTATTTTGACTGTATGCTCCTTTACTTAAATGTGGATGGTTACCTGAAAGGCTGAGGGTTGTTATACACTCGGTGATTCTGTCTTTTTAAATGCATATCCTTTGTTTAATTTCACCTATACACTATTTTAACTAAGTACATAAAAGCACCGAATGGCAGAAGTTGACCCTAGGATTTCTTATGGCAATTTTTTCCAAGATTTTTCAGTTTGCAAGGCACAAAGGGATGAAAAAACTGTCATGTGATAATGTTTGATATTCAAAGACATAAAAACTACCACTATAAAGATTCTGAGACATTCAGAGGCAGAGTTAAATACTTCATTTTTTTAACAGAGTGGTTTTTACTTTCACTTTAAACTAAAAACTGTACCTAAGGTCAGGGGTTCTTAACCATTTTTAACCCAGGGCCCACTCAAATATTAACAATGTATTTGTAGTCTTACTTTTGATTTTAATCCTATTCAATAATTATGTCTAACTTACAGTTTACAACCTTGTCAAATGATTTGAAACCATGTGTTTATTAATTATTAGTTAATTATTATTTAACACAAAAACCTTAGGCTTAGGTCAGGCTGATTAGGGAAAAACATTGACATACATTTACGTTGTACTAAAATAAATACGTTAATATTAAACATGTTTTAGAAATAAACTGTCAATGGTAGCCTCACCACTTAAGTCATAATTTCTGCGCTTAAGAAACCTATAATTTCAGCTCCAGACTTCTTCTGTTTGGTTGAAGTTTTTGTTACTGCCACAAATGGTGGAAAAGTGTATTGCAACTGAGTGCTGCTGCTCTGCATACGGACCACAGCTGAGAAACCGTTATTTTTTGGTGGCCCTCTATTAGGTGCCGGCCCTGTGGTTATGAAACACTGCCTTAGGTGACGTACTGTAGATTTTTGAGGCCCCCGAGTGTTACAAACACAAAAGATCATCAACAAAATTAACAGGTAAACCAATTCCTTGTGCAGTATCTTGTAAGAATGTGCAATATTACTAAGAACTATAGCTGCCATAGACCATGGATAAAAAAGTAAACACTATTATGACTTAAGTATGTTGCTTTATGATCTACAAGAAATTGGGGGGGGAAAAACATTATAAGCAGAAAATATAATTAAATTATTTCAAACTTTATTTGGCTACATAACGCTACTGTTTTGGTTGCTATATTGACTTAACAACTTGGGACTATCACATTGAAAACAAAGCGACGATTATGAATAAAGTCACAACACAACAATACAGCACCTAATATTGGAGGAGCCAGTCAGCATCCATTATAATCTTTAACTGAAGACAGAACATGCATTAATATTCACAGTCATGTGTGCCACGTTTCTGTAGCAGCGTAAAATACAGGATATACTAACAATAACGTTCATACCTAAAAATGTAGAAAGTGCTTTTAGGTCATGTCAGCACAGCTTTTTCAGTCAACATAAAAAAGTGAGTGCACAGCTCACATTTCAGCAGGAATCTTACCAATGCAACGTGGCTTTAAATTAGAGTAGTCAGTGCACAGCTTGTACAACAGTATGTGGATGGCAACATGAGAGAGTACAGCTCACAGTGGGGATGTCCAAGTTGAAAAGGTGTCAATAGTCGCAAGGATCATGCTCACAACTAGAATTAATTTTTCCCCAATGAACCGCAGCTCCTCCGTGCAAGCACCACTCGTGCACCCCCCAACCGTGACACTATCACCACCGTGCTTGACCGTGTGTATGCAAGCTACAATTATCTTGCTACTCACTTATGTCGCCAGTTACAATACTGTACACTGACTACTCCTAAAGTACAGTCGTTCCTCGCCACATCGCGCTTCAAATATTGCTGCTTCACCACATTGCAGATTTTTTAAAGGATTCATATGTAATCATTTCATGTCAAGTCATCATCAAATGGCCCTGATATGTCAAAATGCATTAATAAATCATGTTCTTTTTGAAAACCTTTATAACTGGTATCAGTAGTAGGTCGGGATATGCTCTTTTCAAAATTAGATTTACAGCCCCGAAATCTTGTTATTGTTTGCTTTTCGATGTCCCGCCCTCCACCGTGGGTTCCGGTGACGTCATCAAGCTGAATGGCAGCTTAAAGTAACATCTCCCTCGTGAGAAAAGTTATTTCGCCCCGTTAGACCGTAAAAAGCCAAATTTTCAGATAATCTCTGAACAAACAAAAGGGGCAAGAATGGGGAAAACCAGAGGAAATCGAGGAAATATTGTTGCAGAGCCTGTAAATGAGGAAAGCTCTGTGTCCGCGAACAGCTCACCTGTAAAGCTACAAGATGGCGGTGCTAATGCTAACCCTCGCTCAAAGGAGACGGACGCCGAAGGTTCAGTCCAAGTTCTGGAGAAGATTCAGGACTTTCGAAAAGACATAAAAGAACAGCTGAACCATATTAAATCCGAGCTCACCAACATTAAACAACAAATAACAGACACAGAGAAGCGAATTGAGAAGGTGGAGGACCGGATTCAAAACGTGCAGTATATGTTGAACAACATGATAAAAGTCATTCATCAGCAAGAAAACAAACTACTCGACTATGAAGGGAGATCCCGATGCGAGAACTTGAGGATATACAATGTTCCCGAAGGAGCCGAGGGACCGTCCATGCCAGAGTTTGTGGAAAAACTACTGCGGGACATGTTGGAGATCCCCGCAACTACGCAACTCGACATTGAAAGGGCGCACCGCGCGCTGGCGCCAAGACCCGCCGGAGACAGAGAAGACAAGCCGCGGTCAATAAGTCAAATCCCGCCGCTACATAATGAAAAAAGAGGTCATGCGCAAAGCCTGGGGAAAGAATAAGATTTTTCGGGATATGCTCTTCTCAAAATTAGATTTACAGCCCCGAAATCTTGTTATTGTTTGCATTTTGATGTCCCGCCCTCCACCGTTTGACCAATTAGAAAGTCCGTGAGTGTGTCACATCCAGGTTGCCAGTTACGCACCACCATCTTCGTCTGGCTACTGCCACTGGTAAAGTTACTAAACATGTCAGACCTTAGTAAATTTAAAAGGCGTTGTTATGATTCTCAACTTATTCATGACAAAACGAAGATTTGTATCGGGGAAGTCTTTGAAATAAGAAGACGATTAAAGGCGGAGAAGATTTTATCATCTCACGCCAAACTTGCTAATATCCTCCTTGATAGGCAAGTCAGGCATTTACGTTTTCTTATTACTTGTAATGAATGGAAATGGACATTTCGTATGTAAACTTTATTGAGCGATACAGTCTGCGATTTTGTCGAACAAAGCTAGTATGTTCGTCCAACGAATGCTTAGTGTGAACGTGCTTAGCTCCTAGTGTATTGCTTAGCATGCTAGCCCGGTCAATGACATACAGTATATGCCCGTTAGCCTGTATGTTGGTGTGTATTCGAACTGACGGGCAAAATATTTTTTCGACAAATAAAACCTACGTGGATATGGGTAGTGCCAGTGCCTATTTCGTTCTCAATATGCTGACACACTGAGGAAATGGGTTCCAACATTAGCACGGCTGTCATCATGGCAATGTGAAAGGTATGGAGACAGCCAAATCACATGATAAAATATTTCCTCATTCGTGCAGCCTATAGGCATACCTTGGTAAAATGTCTCCTTTAGGCTGCTACGCATGCTCTACTTACTTTCACCAGTATAACCATTGCTAGCGTTGGTTGTAGTTTGTTTTAGTCTTTGTTTTCTGATGGCACTGACAATAACCATATGATTGCCATTTGTTGTGATATTGTACGCAGGCATGACGTGCTTCTTCCTGAAAATCGCTTAATTTCTGTGTAAAATGTGTTGGTTAGTGATTTGTTATTGACAAAACGCTTGTCTATTCAGCTATTATGCTCCCAGCACCTTAACCTCTGGTAAGAGGCAGTGGAAGTTTGAAGTTCCTTGGAGTAGCCCAGTCGATCGAGCTGGATTCAGCTGCATATCTGGCAACCTCAGTCAGGGAGAGTGGGAGGGCACTACAGAATTTTGACGGGGATTTTAGTACAATTTCTGGCCACATTATTACATATGGCACCCTTAAATATACCGTGTGTGTATTTATCTACAGTATATATCTGTGTGTGAATGTGTCTGAATGTGTGTGTGTGAATGTGTCTGAATGTGTGTGTGTGAATGGGTGAATGTGGAAATAGTGTCAAAGCGCTTTGAGTTCCTTAGAAAGGTAGAAAAGCGCTATACAAGTACAACCCATTTACCATTTATCATATATTTATATATTGTATATCCATATACAGTATATACCGTATTTTTCGGACTACAAGTCGCAGTTTTTTTCATAGTTTGGCCTGGTGTGCGACTTATACTCAGGAGCGACTTATATGTGAAATTATTAACACAATACCATAAAATATCAAATAATATTATTTAGCTCATTCACGTTAGAGACTAGACGTATAAGATTTCATGGGATTTAGCGATTAGGAGTGACAGATTGTTTGGTAAATGTATAGCATGTTCTATATGTTATAGTTATTTGAATGACTCTTACCATAATATGTTACGTTAACATACCAGGCACCTTCTCAGTTGGTTATTTATGCCTCATATAACGTACACTTATTCAGCCTGTTGTTCACTATTCTTCATTTATTTTAAATTGCCTTTCAAATGTCTATTCTTGGTGTTGGGTTTTATAAAATAAATTTCCCCAAAAAATGCGACTTATACTCCAGTGTGACTTGTATATGTTTTTTTCCTTCTTTATTATGCATTTTCGGCCGGTGCGACTTATACTCCGGAGCGACTTGTACTCTGAAAAATACGGTACACATAAGTGTATACAGTATATACATGTTTATGTGTATGTATGTATAGCAAAGCATATTGTCAAGACTATAAAAATGGGACCCATAACCTCCCTGCTTGGCACTCAGCAACAAAGGGTTGGAGTTGGGGGTTAAATCACCAAAATGATTCCCGGGCGCGGTGCCGCTGCTGCCCACTGCTCCCCAAGGGGATGGGACAAATGCAGAGGACAAATTTCACCACATCTAGTGTGTGTGTGACAATCATTGGTACTTTAATCTTTAATCTTAATCTTAAATGTGTTTAGTCCGAAATTAAGCATTTTCAAGCATAAAAATGACGAAATAAACTAAAAATATCAATAATACAGTAGTATTTTCCACTAGCGGAGACTAAACCAATCAGATCACGCTGCTCAGTATCGTGGCCACTGATTGGCTCAGCCTCAGGAAGCATTACTATGTTGAATTAAGAGCGTTACGGTGACTAAGGTGTATTATTTCATGTCTAAAGGGCTCTCATAATGTTGAAAAATATATTTAGAAGGTCGTAAAGAGGTTTTCTAATCCTCTAGCTGTGAAAATATTTGATTTGTTATAATTAGTGCGGTGGTAGAGGGGTTGTGCGTCTGCCTCACAATACGAAGGTCCTGAGTTCAATCCCAGGCTCGGGATCTTTCTGTGTGGAGTTTGCATGTTCTTTCCGTGACTGCGTGGGTTCCTTCCGGGTACTCCGGCTTCCTCCCACCTCCAAAAACATGCACCTGGGGATAGGTTGATTGGCAACACTAAATTGGCCCTAGTGTGTGAATGTTGTCTGTATTAGTGTTGGCCCTGTGATGAGGTGGCGACTTGTCCAAGGTGCACCCCGCCTTCCGCCCGAATGCAGCTGAGATAGGCTCCAGCGACCCTGAAAGGGACAAGCGGTAGAAAATGGATGGATGGATGGATAATTAATAATTCCTATTCGGCGGAAATTCATATATTGCGCTCACCAATTAACAGTGATAAACGAGGGACGACTGTATATCCAAGTTATTGATCCTTAAAAATATATACAGTAAAAACGGTGCCTGCTAAAATGTGAGACTCACTTTTTTGAAATACTGTACTCCTAACGTGCTCCTGTCTATTTAATGGGAGTGATCTTGTCAAGTCCTGGCCAGGCGGGGATGTAGCAGCGAGGCAAGGTACCCTCCATGAGCCTCTCCATCCACAAACCCAAGCCGTCCAGCTTGTGGTGGATCTGTAGGGTGGGAGTGCTGCGAGAGCGGGCCGACTTGCGTGCAGGGTGATCGTCGCGCGACGCCGACCTAGACCGCCGCACCGACGAAGTCGTCCCGTTGTCCTCCAAAGCCTTGTTGGCCGGGTCTTCCCCGGTGTAGACGGGCTTAAAGATGCAAAAGTACTTTCTGTTGCCGTTGAGCGCCAACACGTAGCCGGTGTAGTCCATCTTGTGGTTTCCGCCGCCATCGTCCTCGCTGGCGTCGATTTGCACGCCGTCCTGCACGCTTTCTAGCAGCGTGCTCATCCACTCGCTGTGCTTGTCCGTATTCAGGAAGGAGAAATGCAGCGTCAGGCTTCTAAAAGATATTTCAAAGAATGACACTTGTCAAAAAACATTCTGGGCTGTGAAACATTTTCCTTCTCTCTTGTGCCACTAAATGTGTAATGAAAGTGTGGACGTTCCGCTTTAATTCCCTGATAAACAGCCCTGAAACACCAACACTTAAAATTAGAGTTTTTTTAACGTGACCCAAATATAAGAATGTATTTTTATTCTATCTTATATTCCGGGTTGAGAGACCAACCGGTACGGCCAAACGACTTCTCCCCCAAGTCAGTAAGAGCTTTTCTTTTGTCACTCACACATTGACCAGTGACTCAGCGACAACCTCTTGAAAAAAGTGTCTCAAAGGTTATTAGTCCCCACATCTGCGGTCCCCTCTGAGGTTTCTCATTGTGCCCATTGGGTTGAGTTTTTTCTTGCCCTGATGTGGGATCTGAGCCAAGGATGTCATTGAGGCTTGTGCAGCCCTTTGAGACATTTGTGATTAAGGGCTATATAGGTAAAGTTAAAGTACCACTGATAGTCACACACACACTAGGTGTGGTAAAATTATCCTCTGCATTTCCCCATCCCCTTGTTCCACCCCCTGGGAGGCGAGGGTAGCAGTGAGCAGCAGTGGCGGCCGCGCTCGGGAATCATTTTGGTGATTCAACCCCCAACTCCAACCCTTGATGCTGAGTGCCAAGCAGGGAGGTAATGGGTCCCACTTTTTTTTTTTCTTTGGTATGACTCGGCCTGGGGTTTGAACTTACAACCTACCGATCTCAGGGCGGACAACTTTGATTGATTAATAGTTATGGTGTTGATTTCACTGATAATTTTAGTCATTTTTCCCTGATGAAAAACGAGAATGTAAGTTTTTAAAAGTGCATGTTGACAGAAATTAAATCCAATCTTATATAATTTAGTCGGGTTTTTAGTAGAGACAAGTCACCGTGAAGATCCATTTAGAACTACTGTCTTTGGAGAGGATTTTTTCCAAAAATGTTTTATTCAGGTCAATACAATTTATTATTTTGTCTTCAATCCATCCAATGTACACACTTAAACTTAAGTTAGTAGGAATGTAAATCTTACCAGAACTCACGATTCAATTCTGATTCTTGCGGTGACAATTTGATTTAGAATCGATTCTCAATTCAACACGATTCTTCCAATATATAATTTGTCTAAAAATTTAAATAACCCCTTTCAAAACAAGGTACAGGTTGGCTGGCTCTTGCCGTATGACTTATACAAGCAGTGAATGTGCAGCGATGTCCTCAAGAACGTCTTTCAAAAAATATATTCTTCTTCTTTTTTAAAACATCTTAGTCTTACAAGGGAACTGTACTTTTTTGGATTGATTGATTGATTGATTGATTGAAACTTTTATTAGTAGATTGCACAGTTCAGTACATATTCCGTACAATTGACCACTAAATGGTAACATCCGAATAAGTTCTTCAACTTGTTTAAGTCGGGGTCCACGTAAATCAATTCATGGTACAAATATATACTATCATCATAATATAGTCACCACACAAGTTAGTCATCAGAGTATATACATTGAATTATTTACAATCCAAGGGGTGGGATGAGGAGGGTTTGGTTGCTATCAGCACTTCAGTCATCAACAATTGCATCATCAGAGAAATGGACATTGAAACAGTGTAGGTCTGACTTGGTAGGATATGTGCAGCGAGCAGTGAACATAGTGAGTTCAGATAGCATAAGAACAAGTATATACATTAGAAATACATTTGATTATTTACATTTGGTTATTTACAATCCGGGGAGGTGGGATGTGGAGGGGGGAGGAGGGGGGAGGGTGTTAGTCAGGGGTTGAAGTTGCCTGGTGTTGTTTTAGTGCGGTTTTGAAGCAGGATAGAGATGCACTTTCTTTTACACCTGTTGGGAGTGCATTCCATATTGATGTGGCATAGAAGGAGAATGAGTTAAGACCTTTGATAGACCTTTGTTACCATGTAATGGTGCTTATCATTCACAATTGTTATGTGAGACAATAACACATACATTTTTCTTTTTTGTGTGTATTCTAAACTGTAAAATACGGCTCGTACGAGACGGTTAACAATGTAGCTAATGAGAGTCATTTATTGTGCCCATGAAGCCCTCTGAAAACATCCAAAAAACACCAACAATACTCCATTTACATGTGGTGACCTGCATATTAACCATGTATTAGCGATATTGTTATTATAAGAGCTAACGCAGAGGAACTACTTTTAGCGGTTCCTTAATCACAGAGTGATTAAGGAAGTTGCTGAAAGTTTGTGCGAGAATATAAATAATGCCTCCCAGTTTTATAGTAGAATGTTGTGGTCATAAACTAAAAAATTGGTCAACTTTGAAATTCAATTTAGACCTGAAGACGCAACAAGATGCTTGTTTGCTGCCACCTTTTTTTTTTTTTACCCGAGTAAGGATTATGATAAATTCATCATTTAATCGGGGAACACAAGTCATGTGCTGAAAGATATAAACATCCCATTAGTCAGCATCCTGGTGAGAGCAGAAGTTGTATAATAAGTGATTGTTTTATTATCAGGCATGTGATTTTTCCGTCTAAAGTCGGAATTCCGTCTTTTTTAATCTCAGGGGAAAAAAAAAAAAAAATCTCACGTTTTTCCGTCTTTTTCCGACCCTAAATCAAGATTCGAGACGTAGTTTATATTACGCCGTAGTTTATATTACGCCGTAGTTGATTGGTCGATATGTTCCTTGTGACCAATCAGGACATCTGTTATGAATGATGACGTTAATAACGTCATCATTCATAATAGTTATTACCGCCATTGTCCATATGTAAACGATGTCGGTTCTTGAGAGAAAGGACGCTTTACGAGTAAAAGAAATTGATAAACATGTCAAAAATAAGTTTCGATGGGACTGGATGGAAAGGGAAATCACGGATACTGTTGGGAAGAAGGAAGTTACGACTTTGTTCGGTGATTTTATTCGGAAAATCGATCGTCCCGGAAAAGTTTTGTGCACGTGGTGTCATGATAATATTGACTATGGATCACAAGGTTTCAAGCCTTTGGAAGTACATGCGAAACGCCAAAAACATATGAAACAACTTGAAGCAAGGAAAACAAACTTTTCACTAGCTGGTACTTTTGGATGTCAACCGAAAGTGACATCGAGAGGAAAGATCCACCCACAACCCACTTCAGTTGCAGACAGGGTTGTTAATAATGAGGTAAGCTAAAAAAATATTTGCTTGCGAAATACGCATGTTTGTTTTAAATATTAACCAATTATTGCTCTGCGAAATATAAATGGGTTTTTCTAAAAATAAAAAGCCACGTGAAAATATATTATGAAATTACAGAAATTCAAAGAGTCGCATTATTGATTCCAGTTAACAATTTATTTGAAATAAATTTGCATGTAATACTATTTTGTAATATTAAGTTCTTATGTAGTCTCTTGAAACTATTGTCAGTGGTGTAACAATCTTGTAGGTAAATATTTTCACACTTGTTTCATGCAATATGTCAGTGTCCTCACATTATTATTATTTCCTATTTTCAAATATGAGTAAACAATACTAAACATGTTTAATTATTTTCATAAATGCATATCCTATTTTGGCGAAAAGAATGAAATGTTTACATTTGGTATTTTGTTATATTTATCCAAAAATCCAAAAAAGAAGCTACAAAAGCAGAGACCAAAAGGAAAATGCAGGCTGCTCAGAAATTTGCAAGGAAGGCTCATGTTAGGGCTCTCTGAGAAAGCTAATGTGTGAAGTGAACTGAAGTAATGTGGTAATACTGTAAATAAACTGTAGATAATAACACTGATCAATGTGACACCTGTGGATGTGAAATGAACACAAGATGTAAATATTAGTGACTAAATACTGTTGGGACTGAACCATGTACAGTGATTCATTATTATAATTGGGTTATGTATGTTCTATTAATGATGTTTTCATGTCTTTAAACACTAAAATATTTTCTTCAAATGGTGCTGTCTTTGTTAATTTTAGCATGTTAAATTGGTGAAAAACCCGGAGCTTCGGGGGGCGTTGCCTGGACCTGGCTGGGGGCCTTCGTCCCCCAGACCCCCGAAAATGTTTTCAGTCTTTTTCATTGTGGTCAAATCACATGCCTGTATTATGTTCGTACGTAAGAGCCAGAAAAGTGTGTATAGGGTCACGAGGTGTGTGTGTGTGTGTGTATTCACGACCAGGCTGGTCACTACAAAAGGGCCATTTTTACCTGCACTCAAGGTGGTGAGAGGAGACAGTTGAGCTGGGTAGCCATCATTTTTGTTAAACGCTTCATTGGATGCTTTGGACTCCGCAATTACACGCTGTCTCTCGACCAACTTATCAGGTTTATGATTGTGAACTATGCCCTTGTGAAACCATTCACAATGTTGCATTCAAGAACTGCGTGTGCTTTACTGGCCAAACAGGAAGTGCGTCAGACAAGTACCAAAGCCATGCTTTTACTTTCAAGTGACAGGCTGTTTTGGAGTCCCTAGATCGTAGTTTATGATAAATGATAAATGGGTTATACTTGTATAGCGCTTTTCTACCTTCAAGGTACTCAAAGCGCTTTGACAGTATTTCCACATTCACCCATTCACACACACATTCACACACTGATGGCGGGAGCTGCCATGCAAGGCGCTAACCAGCAAGGGTGAAGTGTCTTGCCCAAGGACACAACGGACGTGACTAGGATGGTAGAAGGTGGGGATTGAACCCCAGTAACCAGCAACCCTCCGATTGCTAGCACGGCCACTCTACCAACTTCGCCACGCCGTCCCCCAGTTTGTATTTCTTGTTTAGCACTTAGCAATAGTGCCGCTCGTTGGATCTGCTTATCACTCAACTTCTAAAACTTGCAACTCATCTTTTGTATATTCAGGCTCAAAAGTATGAAGTTCTGGATCGTCAATTGTCCCAAAGTGGTCGTCGTTGGCTCTCATGAAGTCTGCCATGAGTAGTAGTGTTGTTGAAGGAAATGGCGAACTTTACGTTGCGTTTGTGAAAATAATGTGCCACTGTAAGCTTAAAATGAGCAAAATACGTAAATATTACATGTTATTATGAATGTGCCTGTTACTACACTGGATATATACTTAGTGTGTATATAAAGTGTTAATGGAGGTTTTTAAATGGCTTTTTAGGCAGAATAGATCGAATCCTCTTTACCTGCATTGTGAGCTACAGTCGTGGTCAAAAGTTGACATACACTTGTAAAGAACATAATGTCATGGCTGTCTTGAGTTTACAATCATTTCTACAACTCTTATTTTTTTGTGATAGAGTGATTGGAGCACATACTTGTTGGTCACAAAAAACATTCATGAAGTTTGGTTCTTTTATGAATTTATAATGGGTCTACTGAAAATGTGACCAAATCTGCTGAATCAAGGTTTTAGAATGGCCTTCTCAAAGTCCTGACTTAGACGTGTGAACAATGCTGAAGAAACGAGTCCATGTCAGAAAACCAACAAATTTAGCTGAACTGCACCAATTTTGTCAAGAGGAGTGGTCAAAAATTCAAACAGAAGCTTGTGGATGGCTACCAAAAGCGCCTTATTGCAGTGAAACTTGCCAAGGGACATGTAAGCAAATATTAACATTGCTGTATGTATACTTTTGACCCAGCAGATTTGGTCACATTTTCAGTAGACCCATAATAAATTCATAAAAGAACCAAACTTCATGAATGTTTTTTGTGACCAACACGTATGTGCTCCAATCACTCTATCACAAAAAAATAAGAGTTGTAGAAAGTATTGGAAACTCAAGACAGCCATGACATTATGTTCTTTACAAGTGTATGTACACTTTTGACCACGTCTGTACCTATTGCTAGCTTTTATTTAGTTAAAAAAAATTCGTCTCACGTTGGGATTATGAATGATAGGCAAAATTACAAAAAAAGTACAGTCTCCCCTTTAAAACATTTTTCTAGCTATCTTTTATAATTATGAATTAATTTAGAATTGGAATACCGTGGATGCGAATCGATTTTTTAGCATCCATATAAGTTACCCTCTAAAGCAGGGGTGCACATTACGTCGATCGCGGAAGGTGTGTCAGTCGATCGCCAGCCAGGCATTAAAAAAATAGACCTAAAAATTAGCGATCATTAATCTTCACTTAGACGTCACTTTTGTCACTTGATTGATTAAGTACGGACAAGAAGGCAAGAAACACTTTTTATTTCAACAGACTGCCATCAAAACTCTAAAGACCGACTGCACAGTTCCTATTTTCACAATAAAAGCGCTGCTTCATCCTGCCTGCGCTAACAAAATAATGCCGCCAATGTATTTCTTGTAAAGTGTATGAAAAGGAGTATGGAAGCTGGACAAATAAGATGCCAAAAACCAATGTGGTATTGGACAGAAAGCACAACTTTTTTTCTCCTCCATTTGAAAATGCGGACGTTATCAGCACTACTGTCTGATTCCAATCAATTAAAGTCATCAGAATCAGGTAATACACCAACTTATATTCTTGTCTTCATGAAAGTAAAGAATCTAGATGTGTTATACATGCTTATATTACCATTATACACCTTTAACTTGTTAACAAAAACGTATATTTCATAAATAAATCAATATAAATGATATATATGAATGAGGTAGATCCCCTCGACTTGGTCAATTGAAAAGTATGTGTGTGCACCCTTGCTCTAAAGTAACTTTTCTGACATTTTTCCATACTATAAGTTCAAGTTATGTTATCAAACATCGTAACCCAAAAGTTCTCCAAGAGCGTATGAATGCTAAAAGTGGTATTGTCAAGTAAGAGCTGTCACTTACCCTGTGAACGAGTACACCTCTTTGGCAAACTTGCTGAGCAGGATGTTTTTGGAGGCATCAGTGAGCACCAGCACGATGTTCATGTGTCCTGGGCGCAGCCTCACTAGATTACTTATGTAGGTGATGTCTGTCAACTCCGTCACCTCCACAAAACTCTTCTTGGGCGGCCGACTAAGATTTAAAATGCTAAAAATCATCATCCTGCACGCTAAATTTCCTTTATTTCTTACCTTGTTGCATTCCCCGGCGACACATTTTCCGTTTTAGGTCCATCTTTCGCTTTTGGCCGTTTGTCGTCACTTGAGTCGCTAGACGCACAAAACGAACATTAGTGATTGTTCATGGAGAGGAAGAGAGTCAAAGCAAAAGTTCACCTGAATGCTTGGATGACCACAGTTCCAAATAGGATGAACAAGGCCGAGAAGATGAGAGACAGGAGGGGCATCATCTCGCGCCTGCAAATCACCAAAGACTGAAATCACTTCCATCTTGAACGGCATCTTCTAGACCAGGGGTGTCAAACGTACGGCCCGCGAACAGGTTTTATCCGGCCCGCGAGATGAGTTTGCCAAGTATTAAAATGATCGTTTTAGGTGTTTTTCGAGGGAAACTGCTGTTCTCAATGTGTCCACTGGATGTCACAATAGCAATTCTGTTTGGCAAGCAAACGGTTTATACCGAGGCCAAGCAAGAGGTACACAGTACAGGGTGACTGTGGCCAATGTTCCCTCTAATTTTGCATGTGTGTGAGCAAACGCACAAACTCCCTGAGCATTCAGTGGAGCACATGTGAGCAACATCAGACGTGCACTCTGTCGCCACACCAGCGTCACACCTGTCCCAAACCTGACATCATAACAATTTAAATGTTTTATTAAAATAATTTTCTGATATAAGTGATTTTGCCCTCTTACAATGACAATAACAAAAAAATATGTTTTTCATGACCTATGTGCTAGTATTGTATGTCTGGCTGCGGGTCCTGCCTTTAAAAGAAATGTTACCCCTTTCAGAGATTACATTTAGTTCCTGTAACTATCTGTCTGTAAAATACATATTTTTATTAGCATTTATGAAATCTATTGACAATATTTCATGAATAATATCCTTAGATTAACATCCTTAATAAATGGCAGTAAAATAAGCACACATCTGATTGACGAGTCAGAGTGTTACAACCTGGGATTTACACATTGTGTGGCGTTGGGGTTGTCCGACTTTTTGTGTGGCCATAAACGCAGCACTGGCTAAGTGCCATGAGTGCGTGTGTCGGTGCAGGTGAGACAGAGCGAGCGGCTTCTGTTGATATGACGGAGGACAAAGTTGGTTTAAGCCTGGTTTGTATGGCAGAAAATGACCAGTTTTTCTAGATAAAAGTTTTTTTACTCATGTTTTTGGTGTGGTTTTTGCTCAATAAAGTGATTGATGGAATTCCTGTCCGTAAAATGTCTCGACAGACGATAATTGAACTGTGTTGACAAAGATTGTTTCATTAATTGGGGCCACTCTTGTTGTCACTTGTCACTCACAGAGTTGCATTGCAAAATCATACAGAATAAATTGTAATGTGTTTATTTCGTTTAGAGTTCAGATGGGATTTTTGATTTTCTGCGCGGCATTAATTTGCTGTGCGCAGAGGACGCATGAGCGGTGCGCAATTGCGCAGGCGCGCACCTTAGAGGGATCGTTGACTGTGGCTCCTCCTCCTCGACTCCTATGAAACTTAAAACCTGCCGTTTTATGTCTTCTGCTTCGAACACATCGTTATTTGGCACCCTTACTCCCCCAAAATGTCTCTGTCAAACACAAGAAAAGTGAACTTAACACTTTTGAATAGTTTTACCTCCGTTTCTTACGGTTTGTTGAGTTTGCACTGGATTGATACGTGGACATGACAAAGGAGGTACTTGATACCTCAAAGAGTTTACATGTTGTGTTTTTTTGTTCAATCCCAGAAAGACTGTGACTTAATCCCGGTTTTGTAGATACACTGAGACGAAGTCTAAGCTCACTGTGTTTTTGAAACTGCACCGATTCCCTCAGAATTTTCAACGCACGTGAAGTGTTTTGTCCAGAGGATTATTCGTGATTTGTACGTTTTCAGAATGTGCTTGTTCTATTTTTGGCCAAAGTAAAACAAAGAAAACAACCTGGAGTTGTCTTTATTTTGAAGTTATTATGCCTTGATTTTACCATTTCGGCCCACTTGGGAATAGATTTTCCTCCATGCGGCCCCTGAGCTAAAATGAGTTTGACACCCCTGTTCTAGACCTTCAGCATCATTTCTACTCCATATCGGTGGGTTTGATAAATGTGTGAGACAAGTTGTACCCACCAGTTGTTGTGCAGGATGTCATCCATGACTTCAGAGAGGTAATCATAAAAAGCATAAATCCACTGGATGATAAACATCTACAACAAAAGGAATAATAAGTTACGTCCTACTGTTTTTTGCTTTACTTTCAAACTAAAAAGGCATACAGATGCAAACTCGTTGTTGAGCTCAGGCAGCATGGCATCGTGGATCAGAATGGACGGGTCCTTCTGGAGTCGCTCCAACTCCTCCACAAGACGCTGCTTGTCTTCTTCGCTGCCGTTCCAACTGCTCACCGGCTTGAAAAAAACCTTTCCGGCAGCATTGCGCCTCTCCAGGATCACCACCTGACCGTAAGGAGATATCCAAGCAAAAAAATCCTCAATTCGAAAAGAGCATTCTGAACTAGGGATGGGTACCTTTTCACATTTGAACCAATACAGTACCAATTCTCGGTACGTGTGAATGGATACCGGTACCCAACGGTGCCAGTTTTCCGTACTATTGTGTGTTCACTAGGGATGTGAATCTGCCAAAAACTCGCAATTCGGTGCTGATTCTTGGAGTGACGATAAGATTCAGAATCGATCTCAATTCAAGATAATTAACGATTAAAACCGATTCTCAAAATGTATCATTTGGTATAGAAATGTACTTTTTCAAAACAATTTACCTACTACAATAGCCTCTCTTGGTTGCTGACATATGACTTATACATGCGGCAAGTAAGTGCGGAGATTGCTTAAAAAACGTCTTTTAAAAATTGATTCTTGAAAAATATTGAAAAGACATATCATTTCAAAATCGGGATAATAAGAATCAGGGATTTGAATCGATTTTTTTTGTTACCCCTAGCATTCATGTGTTAATAAATGGCAAATGTCTTTATATAGCGCTTTACTACAACTGGAATGATACCCAAAGTGCTTCACATTTATATCGCATTCACCCATTCACTCACACACTGATGGCGGAATAATAAATGTTAATTATTTAATAATAAAATCTGATTACGATAACTGTGCTATCCAGTTATCTTGTTTTCCTATGACATTTCTTAGTCTCATTTGCAAGTATTTTATAGTAGACTTTGCATGCTGTTAGATGGCAGAAGTTTATAGACTACGATGTGTGGCCTTAACCAAGAAGTGGTCTTTTCCATGAAGCTGAATGTGCCAGTCTAGTCTTATGTTGCGCCCTACAAAATACTTATAATGAAAGCATTGTACTTATTACACACCAGCTGTTTGATTGTAACATGCATCTTAGTTGTAGTTTTCATTCAAATTTGGAGGTGATAAAATCGCTAATGCTAATCAGTAGCATGTAGAGTACAGGCCAAAAGTTTGGACACGCCTTCTCATTCAATGCGTTTTGTTAATTTTCATGACTATTTACATTGTAGATTGTCACTGAAGGCATCAAAACTATGAATGAACACATGTGAAGTTATGTACTTAACAAAAAAAGGTGAAATAACTGAAAACATGTTTTATATTGTAGTTTCTTCAAATTAGCCACCCTTTGCTCTGATTACTGCTTTGCACACTCTTGGCATTCTCTCGATGAGCTTCAAGAGGTAGTCACCCGAAATGGTTTTCACTTCACAGGTGTGCCTTCTCAGGGTTGATTAGTGCAATTTCTTGCTTTATCAATGGGGTTGGGACCATCAGTTGTGTTGTGAATGAGAAGGTGTGTCCAAACTTTTAGCCAACTGTATATGGCAAAGCCGATATAAATTAGCATCAAGCTAGCACATTTTAGAAAAGCCTTACTTTATTAGTGTTTTCTATCAGGCACACTTGCTTCGTTGGCATGGAGAGTTGCAACATTACCTAGATGAAGTTTAGCTGAGTCTACTCTGAGTGCTGCTTGAGTGATTGTTTCCTCGCCAAGTCTTTAGTATGCAACCATGAATTGATTAACGTGGACCCCGACTTAAATAAGTTGAAAAACTTATTCGGGTGTTACCATTTAGTGGTCAATTGTACGGAATATGTACTCTACTGTGCAATCAACTAATAAAAGTTTCAATTAATCAATCAATCAACCGAACGTGATGACATGTGCAACAAAGAGATCGAAATAAGGCACAATTAGATTTTAACCGAATCAATACAGACTGAATTCAGTCGGTGCCTTTTTAAAAGTACCAAATTCGGTAGCCATCTCTATCTGGTCATTTCAAAGATGTACTTAGTGTAAAACACGAGACAAAGTCGTCCATAGACCAAGACACCTGTGGTGGCAGTGTGCTGTCCTTGCTGGTCATCAGGGCGTTACAAAGTGGTTGCTGTACGTGTTGGTAAACATAAGCGAATCTCACGACTTCTTTGGCGTTGCTCGAGGCGAAAGACAGGAAGGCTCGGTTGCCTAGAGAAAAACTCTCGTCGTCGCCCGTGATCAGCAGCACGCAGTATCTGAAGGGAGGAAAAACCGCAATAATGTAAGCTGGCTTAAGGTGTCAGTTAAACGCATGATGTCCTACTTCCTGCGTCTGTGGAACTGCTTGACAGGACAGAGCTCGTCAAAGAGCTTCTGATTCACCAGCCTCGGCGCCAGGAGGAACTTGTTGTTGGACATGAACTCATCGATTATTTGCTTTTTCATTCCTTTAGTCTGCAAAGCAAAACAAAACTTTCTATTACATTACATTAGGGATGTACCGGTATTAGTATAGTACCGCGATACTAATGAATCATATTCGGTACTATACCGCCTCTAAAAAGTACCGGTCCCCCACACCCCCGGACCTCTGTCGTCATCACGTCGTGTCATTGATGGTTTACGAGCAGAGGAGCACGTTCGGCAGCGCACAATCACAGAGTACTTACAAACAGACACAGTGTGTAGACAGAAAAGGGAGAATGGACGCATTTTGGCTTTTAGGAATAGTTAAACATGCTTCACTACACACCGTAGCTCACCGTCAGCAAAATGTAAACAAACGCCATTGGTGGATCTACACCGCACATCCACTGTAATGATACCAAGTACAAGAGCGTATCTAGTTGATACTGCTATGATTACATCGATATTTTTTAGCATCACAAAATCTTTCGTTTTTTTTATTTTTTTAAAATGTATATTATGTTAGTGGTTATAGTGTCCGCCCTGAGATCGGTAAGTTGTAAGTTCAAACCCCGGCCGAGTCATACCAAAGACTATAAAAAATGGGACCCATTACCTCCCTGCTTGGCACTCAGCATCAAGGGTTGGAATTGGGGGTTAAATCACCAAAAATGATTCCCGGGCGCGGCCACTGCTGCTGCCCACTGCTCCCCTCACCTCCCAGTGGGTGATCGAGGGTGATGGGTCAAATGCAGAGAATAATTTTGCCACACCTAGTGTGTGTGTGACAATCATTGGTACTTTAACTTTAACTTTATGTCCCTGGACACATGAGGATCTGTAACTAGGTGGTATCGGATTGATACCCAAATTTGTGGTATCATCCAAAACTAATGTAAAGCATCCAAACAACAGAAGAATAAGTGATTATTACATTTTAACAGAAGTGTAGATAGAACATGTTAAAAGAGAAAGTAAGCAAATATTAACAGTAAATGAACAAGTAGATTAATAATTAATTTTCTACCACTTGTCCTTAATAATTTTGACAAAATAATAGAATGGAATATTACACAATATGTTGTGTCAAAATTACTTATTACTAAAAGACAAGTTGTCTTGTATGTTCACTATTTTATTTAAGGACAAACTTGCAATAAGAAACATATGTTTAATGAACCCTAAGATTTTTTGTTAAAATAAAGCCAATAATGCAATTTTTTGTGGTTCCCTTTATTTAGAAAAGTATCGAAAAGAACCGAAAAGTACGAAATACATTTTGGTACCGGTACCAAAATATTGGTATCGGGACAACACTATATTAGATACAATTCAGGCAGACTGCAGGTTGCATTGATTCACCTGGATGATGTCAGCAGGCTTGTCTGTGTTCTCTTTGAAAACCAACATGGTGGGAGCATAGGTGTTGATATTGAACTGTCTTTGCAGATTGGCCGTCTCGGACAGGCCCTGATCCACGTAGCCGAACTGCAAGTAATCCTTGTACGCAAACGCCGTCAGCTGTCAAAAATGAGCATGTTATGCCAGGTATTGTTATTGTCAGTCATGTTGTAGCGCTCACCTTGTAAAGTAAAGGAACCACGGACACTTGGTCAAAGAGCAGCACATGTGGCTTGTTGAGTTGGTGCCAGCTGTTCAAGAACTGCTTGTCGTTCTTATCGCTGACCTAACCGAAGACATATAGAGGTTAAATGTATGTTTCTATTCATATCCATGAGTTGTATTCCTCTTAACTGAGCGGTGTAACAGTACATGTATTCTGTAGCAGCCATATAATCATTTAAACTTGTACTCTCCTCTTCTATGCTGTTGCCATGTCAGTGTTTCCCATAAACTGCCAAGATACCTGTGGCGGTGGGGGCATGGCTATGGGCGTGGTCACCATGACATAATCGATTAATTTGCATAATTTACTACAATGATTTGATTTTCTCTAAAAAGGCTCAAAAAATTTATACTTACTAATTAATAATAACAGTTTTGTTTTAAACGTCCATCCATCCATCCATCCATTTTACAATATAATTACAACACTTTATGTACATATTTATATACAGATTTGAACAATAAGTTATTCACTGAAATATATTTATTAATTGTGGTTCTTACAAAAAATATATCTTATAAAATATAAAAGCTAAAATGTCTCAAAGCTCTGCCCCTTTCATTAGTGCATACTAAATAATTTAACTTTAGCCTACTACTACAACCATATTATTTACCAGCAACATAAAGTGAAACAGTGGCAGAGGTGTCCTGCCACAGTCAGTAACAAATAAACAGAAAACAGTAGTGGTGGTAGATAGACACAGAGCTTCATCAAACATCTGATCCACTGAACAAAGAGCTCCAAAAATCTTGAACTTTAGACTGCCATCAGTTTTACTACCTACACTTAACCATGTGTTTCCTACTGCCTGCAGACTTTGCACCCTTTGTTGTATACACATGTTGTGTTTCTAATATAAATACATTTAATAAAGTCAAATACAAATAAGGCAACAAGAGAAGTATCCTACACTTCTCTTTTGTAAAGTAAATCTAAATAGCCGATATGGGCATCTACATCAACTATATGATTTGCCTGAGAAGCTGGAGAGGACAAAAAAAAATTAAAATGTTTTTTATTTTATTTTATTTGTGGCGGACGCAATTCTTTCGTGGCGGGCCGCCACAAATAAATGAATGTGTGGGAAACCCTGCATGTGCACACTAGGCTTGTGCATATTTAAGTACTGCAGTTTGAGACACCATACTGATAAACTGATGGTTGTCCAGCATCAGGAAAGTCGTGCTTGAACTGCAGCTGCCAAAGCTCCTCAAGCTTCACTACTGAGATTCTGTTTGCAGTAATTTCTGTCAATTTGTCAATTGCAGTTCTGTCACTTCCACCTCCGAGTGGTCCATTTACTGTCCAGCCTAGCATCGTTCTCACAGCGTATGGTCCATTATCCACACTTTTAACCACTTGCAGTGGCTCCATCGCTTTGGGAACGTTTACTCCGATGAGTAATCCAATCTTGGCTTGAATAATGCATAATAAAAAAGGAAAAAAACATATAAGTCGCACTGGAGTATAAGTCGCATTTTTGGGGGAAATTTATTTGATAAAATCCAACACCAAGAATAGACTTTTGAAAGGCAATTTAAAAGAAATAAAGAATAGTGAACAACAGGCTGAATAAGTGTACGTTATATGAGGCATAAATAACCAACTGAGAACGTGCCTGGTATGTTAACGTAACATATTATGGTAAGAGTCATTCAAATAACTATAACATATAGAACATGCTATACGTTTACCAAACAATCTGTCACTCCTAATCGCTAAATCCCATGAAATCTTCTTCCTCTGTGTCGCTTCTAAACAACTCTGCCAACTCCAAAGGTAGGCAATGCGCCGCTTCCTCTTGCCGTTTTCTGCTGCATATTTCACTACGTCCAGCTTGTAACCTGCAGTATATGATTTCCTTTTTGGTGCTATTTTTGTTCAGCCCTTCTCAGTTTTTATAAGTTACCGCCAATGTTGAAATGATCCATTTTCATAGGTACGGAAGTAGTAGCAGGTAGCATCTTTTTTTTCACAATGCACTTCTGCCATGACCCACAATGCACTTCTGCCATGACCCACAATGCACTTTTGCCATGACCCGCCCCCGCCAAATTTTTATTGGTTGACGTATGTGTGTGACGATTGCTGATATACGCCTAGTCTCTTACGTGAATTAGATAAATAATATTATTTGATATTTTACAGTAATGTGTTAATAATTTCACACATAAGTCGCTCCAGAGTATAAATCGCACCCCCGGCCAAACTATGAAAAAAACTGCGACTTATAATCCGAAAAATACGGTATGTATTGCATGCTTAGAATAATTATAAGGTACACTTTATTTGTAATTATTATATTTGTCTGAATAATTTGATGACGTACTATTTTATACTGCTTTAATACAGTGAAGATTACGTAACTGTTTAATTGCATATATGGCGGAAGGATCTGTGTGGTAATATGGTTTGGACACAATGTATTATGGGTAATGGCAGTCAGGTATGGTGGAATTGAGCCACAAAGTTTTTTCCGCGATATATGCAATTAAACAGTTACGTAATCTTCACTGTGTTAAAGCAGTATAAAATCGTACGTCATCAAATTGTGAAGTGAATTATATTTATATAGCGCTTTTTCTCTAGTGACTCAAAGCGCTTTACATAGTGAAACCCAATATCTAAGTTACATTTAAACCAGTGTGGTTGGCACTGGGAGCAGGTGGGTAAAGTGTCTTGCCCAAGGACACAACGGCAGTGACTAGGATGGCGGAAGCGGGGATCGAACCTGGAACCCTCAAGTTGCTGGCACGGCCGCTCTACCAACCGAGCTATACCGCCCCAATTATTATTACAATAAATTATTCAGACAAATATAATAATTACAAATAAAGTGTACCTTATAATTATTCTAAGCATGCAATATATACATTTTCTTATTATTTAAATAAAGTAAATAGTCCCCTTTTGACTGAATAAGCAAAAAGCACCTTCCATAAAATGTAAATTAACTTAAACATCATTTAGGCTCCTACATTATTGTTGATTTAAATGTGTGGTAATGGCTCTGAATAACTACATGAAGTGTTTATGCCAGGAGCCGCCCCTGCTGATTCTTTATTTAGAAATCAGTTAGCATTTTTTTTTTGTGTGCAGTCTGAATACTGACCCACTCCACGAGTCTCTGAGGAAGAAGGTCTTCCACGAACTGCCTCAGGTGCTCCTTGGCTACAGCATAATGGAAAAACGTCACTTTGCCATTGATGACGCCGAGGATGGACGGCGTGCGATGGGCCCCCAGGTGATTGGCCAGACGCCTCTCGTAGCCCACGTCCACCACGCCGATTCCCACGCCTGCACAAACACACATTCGCTTGTTTCCCCTCGCAGACCCACACCTGTGCTCAAGTCTTTGTTTGGATTCCAAACCTAGCGTCTCCATCTCCTGCACCACCTCCTTCCACACGGGCTCAATGTGGATGCAGTTGAAGCACCAGTCGGAGGTGATCTTGATCAGGTACGGCCTTCTGAAGCTGTCGGGCACCACGTCGCCCACGTACTGGTTGAAGTGCAGCAAGTACTTGTCGTCGGAAAATTCCCGCTGGTTCCTGCTGTTGAAAGGGAAGTTGAAGAAAGACTCCTCGAAGTTGAAGTTATTGTAGCGGCCGTACGGCTGCGTGTCATCGGTCTGCCCGTAGCGGTCGTAGTTGGCACGTTTGTCCTCGCTGGATAAAAGCTGGAACATAAAACATAACAATAAGGGCAGCCATTTTGTTTTGACGTTGACTTGAGTATTTTAAAATACAAAAATGCCCCAACTTTTTACTCTATTCTCAGAAAACACTGTACTATAAAGTACTGTACGACTATAATGACCAACATAAATGGGTTATACTTGTATAGCGCTTTTCTACCTTCAAGGTACTCAAAGCGCTTTGACACTATTTCCACATTCACCCATTCACACACACATTCACACACTGATGGCGGGAGCTGCCATGCAAGGCGCTAACCACGACCCATCAGGAGCAAGGGTGAAGTGTCTTGCTCAAGGACACAACGGACGTGACTAGGTTGGTAGAAGGTGGGGATCGAACCAGGAACCCTCAGGTTGCTGGCACGGCCACTCTACCAACTGCGCCACGCCGTCCCCATAAACTGGTCTGTAATGCGTGGCTCTTTAGCGCCACCCTAGTGGCTCCCTAGAGCTTTTTCAAAAATGTATGAAAATTCAAAAAGATGAGAAAAAAAATGTTTTTTTAGTTTTAATATGGTTTCTGTAGGAGGACAAACATGACACAAACCTTCCCAATTGTTAGAAAATCCCACTGTTTACATTAAACATGCTTCACTGATGAGAGTATTTGTCGCGCGCCATTTTGTCCGACTAATTTCGGAAGTCCTTGAACGCACCGTAGTTTGTTTACAAGTACAACTTTCCTTTGATACTGCCACAGAAAGACGTGTTTTATGCCACTCCTTCTTTGTCTCGTTTTGTCCTTCGCTTGGAAAGGAGCCAGCTTAGGTGGTTCGGGCATCTCGTGCGGATGCCTCACGAGCGTCTACCGAGGGAGGTCCTCGTTGCACGTCCCACTGGGAGGAGACCCCGCGGCAGGCCAAGGACTAGATGGGGGGGATTACATCCCCTCTCTGGCCTGGGAACGCTTCTGGGTTCCCCAGGAGGAAGTTGCTAATGTTGCTCTGGAGAGGGAAGTCTGCTGGAGCTGTTGTCCCCGCGACCCAATTCCGGATAAGCGGTTGAAGATGGATGGATGGATGTCCACCAAACTTTTTATGCTGTACGTGAATGCACAAAGGTGAGCTTTGTTGATGTTATTGACTTGTGTGGAGTGCTAATCAGACATATTTGGTCACTGCATGACTGCAAGCTAATCGATGCTAACATGCTATTTATGCTAGCTGTGTGTACATAATGCATCATACATTTTAGTACCGGTACCAAAATATTGCTATCGGGACAACACTAATCCCTACAACATTGGTTCTGTTGGTGATTTCATGTTGTACAGTACTCTGACCGTTTGGTCAAAAATAGCGGTTTTACCTTCCACTTTTTCATGCACTCAAAATCATAGTTTTTTTTCTAAAATATAATAAGCTTTCAAATTTCCTAAAATAGTCCCCTGCTTCCAATTAATACCTCGTCCTTTGTAACCTGACTCTCGCCAGATCCTTGTAGTTCGCTGAGCTCCACACAAGGATCTGGGACTTCTCAATAGTAGAAGTATTTCAGAAGGCGGGGGGGGGGCTTGTAAAAAAATCATTGTGTGTGACTGGATAAACCACTTGTTCGTTATCTTCAATGACATGCTACTTCAACCACTCACATCGAAATCAACCCGTGACGCAGATGAGAGCGACGCTGGGATATCCAAAACAGAACAGCCGACATATTGGATAAGTTAGGTAACTTTTACTGAAACAATGCAGCAATGTCAGTAGACCAGACCTGGGCAATTTAAGGCCCGGGGGCCACATGCGGCCCGTTAAGCTTTTCAATCTGGCCCGCCAGAGATTCCCAAATCATTTTTTTAGATCTTTAAGATGGAAACTGTAGCTGCCATTATGATGTGCAGTGATGTTTTCTAATGACCGGAAGTCTTCAACTATACAAAGTATTTCAATGGTTGGAATCTGCACTTTTAAATTATATACTAGTTACTATGGTAATCTATTTAGTTACTATGGTAATGTAAGTCACAGCAGCTCAGACGAGGCACCAAGCAGTGTGGGCGGGGAGCGTTTCCACAGAGTGTTTCCAGAGCCTGAAACGTGGGTGTCAGGGACAGACGCGGAAGGAGATTTTTACAACAAAGTTCTACAAGAAAAGTGATATTATGCCAGATTGTAGTTTTTTTTTGTTTTTTTTTACCCTTCGCATTCATATTTCGCCATGTTTGTTGCATTTTTGTTGTGTTTCGCTTGATTGTAAATTATGTGGATGAAGAGGGCGTGTGACGTTCATATGTTGTCAATATTCAGTGTTTTATCGTTCATAGTTAATATCGTAAATCCCACATTCTTTATATTCATGTACATTCTGGGTGTCTCATTCAGTAAAACATTTAAAATTCCATTCCGTTTTTTTAAGGGGATCTGTCATAACGTTTTTAGCTTTCAATCAGACATTATGGTGAGGTTTTGTATTAGTGTTCCTAAAAATAGCACCCAGCAGATTGTCACAGCTTATATGTGTGTGTGTGTGTGTGTGTGTGTGTGTGTGTGTGTGTGTGTGTGTGTGTGTGTGTGTGTGTGTGTGTGTGTATTTATGTATATAAGGGGACGGCGTGGCGAAGTTGGTGGAGTGGTCGTGCCAGCAATCGGAGGGTTGCTGGTTACTGGGGTTCAATCCCCACCTTCTACCATCCTAGTCACGTCCGTTGTGTCCTTGGGCAAGACACTTCACCCTTGCTCCTGATGGGTGCTGGTTAGCGCCTTGCATGGCAGCTCCCGCCATCAGTGTGTGAATGGGTGAATGTGGAAATACTGTCAAAGCGCTCTGAGTACCTTGAAGGTAGAAAAGCGCTATACAAGTATAACCCATTTATTATTTATATACATAGATAGATATACCGGCCCCCAGACACATTTTTTTCTCTAAATGTGACCCCCAGGTCAAAATAATTGCCCAGGCCTGCAGTAGACGATCGATGTCGCAAAACAGTTGCAATAGCAGAATCAATGTCAGCACACGACTCCTCGCTGCTGAATCAAACAGTCGCTTCGGCGCTACGTCACATCTACGAAATCCAGCCCGGCGATCCTGATTGGTTCATTTTCTTTTGCTATCTTGAAGGAGTTTGCAATGCCCTCGAGCCCAGATCCTTGTGTGGAGCTCAGCGAACTACAAGGATCTGGCGAGAGTCGGGTTACGTCCTTTGTGCGCTTTAGGTAAATAAACATCCATGCTCTATAAGGGCATTGCCACCCGCATTTCCAACATACCCAACATGTTTACTTACTTTTTCCATTCTACTAACCTCATATGATTTGGTAATCCTGATAAACATGTCCTCAGCACCCGGATTTTTGTTTTTGTCAGGATGCCTTGAAGAGAGCATGTTTTAATTCCACAGCTGTCAGCAGCACATGTTTGTACTCATCTGAGACTCACCATTCTTTGGCCAGGCGCTTGTACACTTTCTTAATCTCAGCCTGGCTTGCACTCCTGGTGACTCCTAAGGTGATGTACGGATCCACCTCAGGTCCAGCATGGGGGGCTCCAACCTCCAGCACAGTGAGGACCACCAGGACAGCCAGGGGCAGGGACATTTTGAAGCCTGCAGTCAGTTATTATTTTTTTTATAACATAAGGATTTGTCAGCTTCTCGCAAATACATAAAATAGCATGCTAATAGCAGCCTGACTAGCAACAATATAGCCCCACGGTGTATTACTGTTTTTTTTATCCAAGAAAATAGGTATAGTACACACACATATTTTATTCCAAATAGGGATTTTAATAGCGTTGCTAGAATAAACAGTGCATGTTATATCAGGCACCTCAAGCAGATGCAGTCAACCCGCACTACGCCACATTTCCACCGCAGGTGTCGTTCTTCCTCCTCGGCGTCTTGGCGGATGCTGGACGGGGGGAATCAGAAGGTGCGTTTTTAGGCAGCATCTCACAGATCCCGCGGGGAACCATCGACAACCTGCTGATGTAAGGCAGAATGACAGGCGATGAAGCCAAAGTACTGTTGGGAGATGGAGTACTTTATTAGAAACTCATTTCGCGTTTTATGTATTCACTGTATTTGCGATCGTTTTAAATTTCGTCGCGCACCGGCGTTTGCAAACTGTGTTTCGCTAGGTGGGCGGTGGCGTGTGGCCATCCGTAGGAGGCGAAAATCGAACGCACCTTGTTTTTGGTGCGCGTGCGTTGGCGCTCTCGGTGGGCCAATCAGAAGCAAGAGTGATGTAAACAAGGAAGTAGCCAAAACAAGCCGCTGCAAACCAAATATGTTTTGGTTTGATTCTGAATTGAATTAATTGTTACAAATAAAATAAAGTTACAAAGGACTTAAAGTTAGTGTTATTTGCAGACGACACAACTGCTTTCTGTTCAGGAGAGAACACACAGAAGATAATACAAATAAAAGAAGAAATGAACAAATTTTAAAAAATCGTTTGACAAAAACAGACAATCTTTGAATCTCAGTAAAACTAAAATAATGCTATTGGGTAACAGTAGAAAAGAGCATCATACACGAATACAAATAGACGGAGTAGACATTGAAAGGGTGAAAGAAACCAGATTTTTGGGAGTATTAATAGATGATAAAACGAACTGGAAATCTCATATACAAAATATACAACATAAGGTGGCAAAAAACATTTCAATAATGAATAAAGCAAAACACGCCCTGGGCCAAAAATCACTTCATATTCTCTACTGCTCACTAGTGTTACCATATCTGAGTTATTGTGCAGAAATATGGGGAAATAACTACAAATGTGCGCTACATTCGTTACAAAAAAATATCAATTAGACTGATACATAATGTTGGATATAGAAAACATACAAACAAAATATTAAAGTTTGATGATTTGATAAAATTGCAAACAGCTAAAATGATGTACAAAGCAAACTATAACCTGCTACCAAAGAATGTACAACAATTCTTCTCAACTAAAGAGGAGAAATATAATCTTAGAGGAAAATCTAATTCAAAACATTTGTATGCACATACAACACTTAGAACCTTTAGCATATCAGTATGTGGAATTAAATTATGGAATGGATTAAGTAAAGAAGTTAAACATTGTACTGATATGATCCAGTTTAAAGGCCTACTGAAAGCCACTACTACCGACCACGCAGTCTGATAGTTTATACAGTATATCAATGATGACATCTTAACATTGCAACACACGCCAATACGGCCGGGTTAACTTATAAAGTGCAATTTTAAACTTCCGGCTGAAAACGTCTAGGTATGATGACGTTTGCGTGGGACGTCAAGGGTTGAAGCGGAAGTATTGGGACACCATTGTATCCCAATACAAACAGCTCTGTTTTCATTGCAAAATTCCACAGTATTCTGGACATCTGTGTTGGTGAATCTTTTGCAATTTGTTCAATTTACAATGGAGACTGCAAAGAAGAAAGCTGTAGGTGGGATCGGTGTATTAGCGGCTGGCTACAGCAACACAACCAGGAGGACTTTGAGTTGGATAGCAGACGCGCTACCGTGAGTACAGCTTTGGCTTCCAAACATTTGATCGCTTGCCCGTCCGAGCGTGTCGCTATGTGCATGTCACGTACGTAACTTTGGGGAAATAGATGTTTCTTGCCGACTCTGATGGCGGCCGGGGTGTCGTCGAAAGCTACAACGCCCGCCGCCGCGCCGCTGTCCTCACCTTGACTTCCTCCGTCTCCAGGCCGCCGACCGCACCGATCATCAGGGTGAAGTCCTTCGTCGCGCCGTCGATCGCTGGAACGCAGGTGAGCACAGGTCGTGATGAGCAGATGAGAGCTGGCGTAGGTGGAGAGCTAATGTTTTTAGCATAGCTCTGTCGAGGTCCCGTAGCTAATTTAGCTTCAATGGTGTCGTTAGCAACAGCATTGCTAGGCTTTGCCAGGCGGTACAGCATTAACCGTGTGGTTACAGGTCCAGAGTTTGGTAGTATTGTTGATCTTCTGTCTATCCTTCCAGTCAGGGGCTTATTTCTTTTGTTTCTATCTGCATTTAAGCACAAAGCTATCACGTTAGCTCCATAGCTAAAGTGCTTCACCGATGTATTGTCGTGGAGATAAAAGTCACTGTAAATGTCCATTTCGCGTTCCCGACTCTCGTTTTCAAGAGGATATATTATCCGAGGTGGTTTAAAATACAAATCCGTGATCCACAATAGAAAAAGGAGAGAGTGTGGAATCCAATGAGCCCTTGTACTTAAGTTACGGTCAGAGCGAAAAAAGATATGTCCTGCACTACACTCTAATCCTTCACTCTCACGTTCCTCATCCACAAATTTTTCATCCTGGCTCAAATTAATGGGGTAATCGTCGCTTTCTCGGTCCGAATCGCTCTCGCTTCTGGTTTAAACAATGTGCAAATGTGAGGAACAAAAGAAAAAAACATTTAACGTGATACTTTTATTCGCTTTTTATTTTGTTTCTTGTTTCTTTTGTTTTTTCTTCTTCTTGGTATTTTAATTTTTAAATGTCTGTATTATACTGGTATTGAAACGAAGAAAAAAAGTACTGCTACGTGTCAGTGATTATGGATTGTGATGATGTGCATTTATTTTGGGAGGTTAGAGATTGGCTGAACAACTAAGCTGTAAGAATGTCCCCATTTACGATAGAAAATATTACATTTGGTATATTTATAAAAGATAGCAACCTAGAAATTATGTTGCAAGCTAAACACTTTTACATAAAAGTCGATTTCTTAAGTGAAACCCAAATCTTACATTGGTTCAATGATTTAAATGGATTGATAAAATCTCAGAAGCTGGTAAAAAGTAGAAAACCCCTTAACAGTATTACTTTTTAAAATCTTGTTATTTTTAGTTATTTTATTTTCGATCTATTTGAATTGTCTCTTACTTTTTATTTAACCTGTTTTGTTTGTATAAAAATGTTGATTGCTCAACCTTGTTTGTCTGAAATGTTGTAATGTTTTGGAATTAAGTGCCTTTATTTGTTGGCGTATTTTCAATGTATACTGTCTGTATGTTCAATTGTTCAATTAAAAAAACGTGTTAGTGTACGTTTTAAGATACATTTTAAGATAAAGGTAATTATTTTTTTAAATGTATTCATTGAAGTCCCTGAAGACTGTTTAAGTCGACTTAGGCTACACTGTAAAAAAAAAAAAATCTGTAAAAAAACGGTCATCTACTGGCAGCTATGGCTGCCAAACGAAAACCATAAAATTAATGTAAAACATTGTAAACCAAATAATGATCAAAAACATTATGTTTACAGAAATTTTCATGTAACGTTTTGCGGAAAAATATCGTAATTTTACAGATTTTTACTAAATTATTTAGATCAACCACCTTTAATAAAGTGACGATGCAAACAGTTCTGCAGAAAAATACCTTTATTCTACAGAGTTTTTCCAAATTATTACGATCAAACACCTTTAATGAAGTGACAATGCTGGCTTTTCCACAGAAAAATACCATTATTTTACAGATTTTTTCTGAATTGTTAAGATCAACCACCTTTAATAAAGTGACGATGCAAACAGTTCTGCAGAAAAATACCTTTATTCTACAGATTGTTAGTATGGACAAAGACTTTTATATAACAAGCTACATATTTAATGAAAGATAATTACTGTGATTTTACATTAATTTGAAAGTAATTTAAGAAAACAAAAAATGCTATGTATAATTAATTTGGTATTTTTCTGTAAAAGAAATAGAAATATACATAGTTTGTCATTACTGGCATATTACTTAAAATAGTTAAAGTTAAGTTAAAGTTAAAGTACCAATGATTGTCACACACACACTAGGTGTGGTGAAATTTGTCCTCTGCATTTGACCCATCCCCTTTGATCACCCCCCGGGAGGTGAGGGGAGCAGTGGGCAGCAGCGGTGCCGCGCCCGGAAATCATTCAGGCGGATTGTTTATTTACAGATAATGTCTTCAATTCTACAGTTTTATAAACTATTTAAAAAAAATAGAAAGATTACTGTAGAAATTTAGAGTAAATTAACCATAAAAATAGGATTTTTTTTTTACAGTGTAGTAAAACAATGAATACTAATGTCAAGTGGGGTTTTGACATTTATAATTATTTTCTTTTGCATTTGTTTTTAAAATTCTGCAGCGTTTATATGATTTATTTTTGGTATTTTTGTGTTGCATGTACCATGGATCACAGACCACCTTTGTAAAATATACGTTTGCTATTTAAGTAAGAAAGTCGTTGCTTCATTGAATAACACATGGTTTGAGAAAAAACTACCTGTTTTTTTCTACTGTTAAAAAGTGAAAATGTAATATTTTACATTATTTACATTTTCAGCAAAATGACCTTACGCTCGCTAGGAAAGCAGTAGCATTAGGTCACCGACAGGAGGCGGAAACGCCAACACTCTGCGGGGAAAAGCAGCAGAAGAAGAAACCTGACGTTCACTCATACAAAAACAACGACACGAACCTCGCAACCAGGAAGTAATATTTTCCTCTGCTCATTAAATTTTGTTTTTTCAAGACCTTTTTTTAATCACACATTTTTGGAAAACCGTTTGCAGAGTGAATGGAGGATGGAGGAAAGTCACAAGAAGGTTCTTCAGCGATACAGGATAGATATTGTCACTGGTTTGGAACCATCAAGCCTCTATGACCGCCTACTGGAGAAAGGTGTTTTTACTCAAGACATGATCGATACAATTAAGGTAAGGTGACATTTTAGTTAAGATAAGTCAACTTATTTTAAACAAACAACCTTCGAGTCATTTAACAAAACGTGTCATATATATGTGTATATATATTACTCCTGTAGAGAAGGAAAAACTGCTGTCATAAAAATGGCTGTCATATATAAGGAATAAGAGAACTCGTCCATTTATTAAAATCTATTAACCAAGTTGTTTTAGAGCCAAGCAGTAATTGTAGAACATATGTACAGTCATCTATCATAAATACCAAACTATTATTTACCACTGAATAGCAAAGGCCTGACATTAATTACATGAGTCCTTCTTCTATTTTCTATACCGGTTGTTTTTATTAGGGTCATGGGGGAGCTGGAGCCTATCCCAGCTTATTTAGCTTGACAGGGCACACACTTATACAAACATTTACATTAACACCTAAAAACAATTCAATCAATCTTAATTTTCTATAATGCTTGTTTTTATTAGGGTCATGGGGGAGCTGGAGCCTATCCCAGCTTATTTAGCTTGACAGGGCACACACTTATACAAATATTTACATTAACACCTAAAAACAATTCAGTCAATCTTCATTTTCTATACTGCTTGTTTTTATTAGGGTCATGGGGGAGCTGGAGCCTATGCCAGTTTATTTAGCTTAACAGGGCACACACTTAGACAAACATTTACATTAACACCTATAGACAATTCAATCAATATTCATTTTCTATACGGCTTGTTTTTATTAGGGTCATGGGGGAGCTGGAGCCTATCATAACTTATTTAGCTTGACAGGGCACACACTTATACATTACATTTACTTGTTGCCAGGCTGCAACAAGTCTGCATGGTATCACCTGACCACACCTTGCCGACCCCCAGAATGCACTGAAGCTGCTTTGTATTGTACTGCATTTGTCCCAGCTCTGTTAATGTTAAGTAAGTAGGACTTTAAACTCAATAATGCAATTATTGTCTTTTTGATTGAAGCCAACTCTACTTTTGTTAGAGCAAAGAAACAAGACGGGACCAAGCCAGGCAGCTTGTCAAGGACCTGGTGACCCGTGGAAGTCGGGCATTCCCACTTTTTTTGGAAAGTCTTCATGAGTCAGAGCAGCACAGTCTGGCAGATCTCCTTCAAAGCAATGCACCAGCAGTTCAAGGGTCAACATCCAACATCCTTGTTCGGCCTGTTGTCCGGACTCTTCCACTTTGTAAGTGTGCACTACTAAGAAAAATTTATTTTTAATCCCAATGGGACTTTCGTGGGTAAATAAAGGTTTACAAAAAGGTACAATTAATAATGTTTCATTTAAGTTTACAGTCTTCACACAATCTTTCACAGCTTTTGATATCTCGCTTGTCATCTGTGTTCTTGATATTTATCAGGTATGGCACAAAATGTATCATAAAACAGATTTGTTAAATTAATTATTTACGCAAAGCTAATAAGTATGAAACAATGCTGTAATTTAAATACAAAACAGCACTCTGACTAAATGGATATATATTGTTCTTTTATCCCATAGCTGGTATCAAAAAAATAGCAAATATGGGTTGACGTGATACAAATTGTTACTTGCACAGTATATGCAGGTTAATACTGTGAGGGAGAATTGTGGACATCTAAAATAAATGTAAACATTTTTTTTAATTATTACTACAAATGAAGATTGTACATTACAGGTATGACTTTTAGAGTCCACATTATGTATGTTTTTCATTTGCTATATTTTTTTGAAAAAGTATCATTTATTTTAAAAATTATTTTTATTTTAATTGACCTAAAACAGTATTAATTATTACTCTTTCTTATTACACATTTTGGTCAAGTCAGTATTGATAACAATATTAATGAATTCATTTATATTGAAGTTTGATGTTCTCTAAAAAATGTATATAGTTTCAATATGATAAATCAAATGTTTTACATATTTAATTTTTTTTTTACAACAAGTCCGTAGGAAAAAGCAAAGCTTATTTAATCCTACCCCTTTTTTACTTAATAGCAATTACTAACACATATGTTCACTTCCTGTCCTTAATTTGCACACAATTTACATCAAATCATTCTATATAAAAAAGTTATCTTTATAAATATTTAAATCAGTCTAATTATTCTTCCTTTTTTTTTGTATTTACAAAATGATAATAATTTTTGCTGTCAATATCACGTCAGGGTTTGAAAATGACCTACTGTACATGTTTGCAGGGTTTAAAAAAAATAAAATAAAACTACATGTTTTCAATTGTTATGGTGAAACTAAAAAATGTAGTATTATGCAAAAGTCCATTAAATCCAGTAGTTCACCTTTAAATGTGAAACTAGTATGTGATATAAACTCATTACATGCAAAGTGAACTATGTCAAGCCTTAGTTTGTTCTAATTTTGATGATCATGGCTTACAGTTTTTAAAAACCCCACATTTTCTTACATTTTCAATTAAAGGTTTTCATAATCTGTAAGCCATAATTATAAAAATTGTATCAAATAAAGGCTTGAAATATAATGAGTTGCATGCTATGACCCAATGTCATATTGTAGTTCCATCTGGTAAATCTAACCTTTGCACGATAATCATATTTTTTGAGTTTCACCAGTATATGTCAACAATGTATTAATAATTGCAATGTTTGGTTATTAACGAGGAACGCATGTCCCGCAGATTAAATGAAATGGTTCAGGAATATGACTGCTTCCCAGAAGCAAACTCGCATAATCTTGCTTAATTGCAAAAGCTTTTCGTTAGCAATGCATCTCAGTACATGTGCAATCTGATGAACTTTGGCCTCATTACAGCCGTCACCTGCTCGTGAGTCACATTTACTTTATTTAAAATATGCATTATGCACATGGAATACGTTGCAAAATGCATGTTTAAAATTGACAATTACATTGTGACATTAATATAACTTGTTTCCATGCCTGTGCAGCATCTGCAGTGGATTTCCAGAAGCAAATGAAGGCTACTATTACCACTGTCCATCCAATACAGACCCCCACATTATGTAAGTCACTGGCTAGTATACACTTTGACAAGGTTTGTATGATTGTTTATGGAAGTATTATTGTAGCAAAATTATTTGCAACCGTGTATCTCAGTCTGTGCATGTGTAATCGAAATTATGTGTGTGTGTACTAATGTGTGTGTCTGTATATCAATCTGTGCATGGGTAATCTAATTCTTGTGTGTACCTTTATGTGTACTAATGTGTTTGTCTCTCTGTAACCCCCCTTGCCTTTCCTTATACTCACCACTAGTTGGCGCCTTACAGCCACTCACTCATTGTTGCTGTTGAAGCCAAGAACACTTTTCATCACTTGCTGTACATAAAAGTTCATGTTTTAGCAGCAACTTAGCGGTCAGAAGTATTTTTTTTTTCAAATAGGTGATCATGTAATGACACAGAGGCCAAAATGATCATGTTTATTCTGCCGGATGTTAACCTAAATGTGATTAATCTTCACTCATATATGGGGAGAGCCCTGCCTCCGGACAGACAGATATTCTTTTTTTACACAGAAACAAATTATAATACAGACAAGACAACTTAAAACACACGCACACGCGGATCTGTTTACACACACACACATTGATATACAGACACACACATTAGTACAGTGTTTTTCAACCACTGTACCGCGGCACACTAGTGTCCCGTGAGATATTGTCGGGTAGGTCGTGGGAGATTTTGTAATTTCACCTAATCGGGTTGGAAATATTTTTTGAAAACCAGTAATTATCCGCAAATGTGCCGTTGTTGAGTGTCAGTGCTGTCTAGAGCTCGGCATAGTAACCGTGTAATACTCTTCCATATCAGTAGGTGGCAGCAGGTAGCTAATTGCATTGTAGATGTCAGGAACATGGTTAGTCGTGATCACAATATGCGGGAGGCAGGTAAAAAGGTATCTAACACTTAAACCAAAAATAAACAAAAGGCGAGTGCCGCTAAGAAAGACATTGAAGCTTAGGGATGGCTATGCAAAATGAAACTAAAACTGAACTGGCTGCAAAGTAAACAAAAAAAAGAATGCTGGACGACAGCAAAGACTTACAGCGTGTGGAATAGACGGCGTCCACAAAGTATATCCATACATGACATGACAATCAACAATGTCCCCACAAAGAAGGATAAAAACAACTGAAATATTCTTGATTGCTAAAATAAAGCAGGTGCGGGGAAGAGCGTTCAAGGAACACATGAAACTGCTACAGGAAAATACCAATAAAAGAGGAAAAGCCACCAAAATAGGAGCGTAGGACAAGAACTAAAACACTACACAGTAAAACACCAAAAAACTCAAATAAGTTTTGTCTCAAAGTATTCGTGCCTTGGCTCATCACTATAGCTCTTGTCTCAAAGTATTCGTGAGAATACTTTGAGACAAGAGCTATAGTGATGCATGCTTGGTTATGGTTTGAATTCATATCAACACTTGTGAGAACAACTTTTTACTGTCAATATCGGTTACTGAGTTTCATTTTTTTATGTTTTCTGCTGGTGGTGTGCCTCCGCATTTTTTCAATGAAAAAAATGCGCATTGGCTCAAAAAAGGTTGAAAAATACTGCATTAGTACACCCACTTGTGAATTGGATTACACACACACAGATTGAGATACATGTTTGCAACTGATTTTGCTACAATGATACTTTCATATATGTTTTATATTTTTTATTCAACACATGTTTTTGACGCAGCACCCGAGAGGGAGATGCTACAACCTCAAACCCAGGCTCGCATGCAAGGCAGGACACGACGGGATAGCCGACGGGATAGCCTCCAAGTGAGTATCACACATCGGTGGCTGCAGAGACACTTCGGCAGACTCTATATCAGGGGTCTCAAACATGCGGCCCGCGGGCCAATTGCGGCCCGCGAGACGTTATTGTGCGGCCCCCACCTTAATATGAACGTTTAATGTTAGTGCGGCCCGCGAGTTTTATATGAATGGCGCTTGACAGCGTTGTGTGCGGAGCTGAAGCATTCTTGCCAACCCTCCCGATTTTCACCCGTCAACAATACTGAGGACAACAATATTGAAGACACGAGGTTTAGCGTCCACTTTTTCTCCATACAAGCAATGTGCCTGCACAGTCACATGTTATATGCGGCATCAACAAACACACGTAAGTGTCTGCAATGCATACTTAGTCAACAGTCATACATGTCACACTGAGGGTGGCAGTATACATTTTTTTTTTATCAATGTTACAAATATGCGCCACACTGTGAACCCACACCAAACAAGAATGACAAACACATTTTGGGAGAACATCCGCACCTAAACACAACAGAACAAATACCCAGAATTCCTTGTAGCCCTAACTCTTCCGGGCTACAAGGAATCTACCAATCTACCAATCATGGTGTGGTATATGGCTCTCGGGGGCCGAACATTGACGTCACTTGCGTGATGCATGCAGAGAGAAGTTTTGCTGCTTTTCCACGAGACCCGCGCGCGCTATTCCTCCCTCCCTCGTGCGCTCTCTCGCGCGCTCTCTTGCTCTCTCTCTCTCTATCTCGCTCTCTGTCACTGTGTGTGTCTTTCTCGCTCCCGCCGGTCCGAGCGGGGGAGACGAGCGGTCCGGTTGCTTCCGAAGGAGCGAGCGACAATACAAAAGTGTGGTGCACTGGACCCCAGCGCTGATACTCCGACATAGAGTCGCTGGGCAAATCGAACGTGTAACACGTTAGTCGTGATCGGGGCTAATTGTGCTACCGTAACTGTAAACTCCACAGCGAGCCCCCCCCCCCCCCCCCCCCCCCCCCGTTGGCTCCAGACAAAGACGATTTTTGTTATTTGGGTCCAAAATACCCCTGCGTTAGTGGAAAAGCGGCAAATGAGTGAAAGCGAGATAAACGTTGCCATGGAGACGAGGGTTGTCTTACGTGCCTGGCTGCAGTCACACGGCGACACCTGTCCGTCAGTAATAAAGTCCCCGATAACCTGGACCAATTCAAACCGTTATTTGTTTTTTTTATTGATTAATTTGCATTGCCTCACACAATGAACACTACATATATTTTTATATGACGCCATATAACACTCCGGGAGCCGTCACTTTTTCCCGGTACTTTCCGCCGACCGCCGCGTTGCTGTCGGGAGGAAAAGCGGAAGGACACACATTGCGGAAATAACATTATTCTCCGTGCGTCGGTTAAATACAAATATATTCCACAACCCCAAACATGTCTTTTTCAAAGCGTGCAGTGAAGATAAAGGTTAGTGATGAGCAAAGACAATTCCAAGAAAAGTGGGAGATGCAATATTTCTTTGTTGAGCACAGGGGCAGCCCAACGTGTCTTATTTGCACAGAGAAAGTTGCAGTGCACAAGAAATACAATTTAAAACGTCATTATACAACTAGACATGCTGAGGAGTATGCAAAATACCAGGGAGATGAAAGAGTGAACCGGGTTGCACATTATGTGTATGTGTATACATTGTTGCTGACTGGAGAAATCAAATTATTATTGTTAGAATAGAATAGAAAGTACTTTATTGATCCCTGGGGGAAATTCAGCACCACTGTTCGCTCACAATAGACAAGAATAACAATAAATAATATAATATATATAATATATTATATATTGTGCACAATATATAATATATAAATAATATAAATATATTCTACATATACTCTACATTTAAGTGCAGTCAAGGAACATATGCATTATACAGTCTGATGGCTGTCGGTATGAAGGACTTCCTGTGTCGTTCCGTGTTGCATTTTGGGAGTCTGAGCCTTCCACGGAACGTGCTCATTCTCCCCGCAAGGTCCGAGTGTAGTGGGTGGGAGGTGTTGTCCATAATGGCTAGGAGTTTTGCTGGACTTCTCCTCTCTTGTTATTACTTATGACTGATTTATTTACTTAATTCTCATTTTGTTCATTTATATTTTGATTTTATTTTGTGTTGAAAATAAAAATAAAGACATTTAAAAATATTTGTTTTAAGAAATCTTTTCTTGCGGCCAAGCCTTACCCAGACTCTGCATCCAGTGGCCCCCAGGCAAATCGAGTTTGAGACCCCTGCTCTATATACTGTATATCCCCTCATACGTCCCATGTTGAGCTGTCACCAAAACTGTAATTGACCAACTTCACCACTAGGCTGGGCTCTACGCATATATTGTACTTTAATCTAATGAATGCAAAAGAAAATCTATAAATTTAGATACAGTGAAATTGTCTACAACCATCATTGAATTCCATACCCAAGCAGATTAAGACAGTGTTAGATAGTGATGGTGCTCACACTTAATATTGACACCAAAGACAAGATGTACTCACTTGACTGTGTATGCCAGCTGTTTAGACAGTAACGGGGGTGTGCGTACAGTAAATCTATACTGCTATACAAGCTGTGCGCTTGCTATTTCTACAATTGTCTTTTGAGAAGCTACAACTTTTGGGGGATACTGTTTACTGCATGTATATCTTGTGTTTATGTTAATGCCTATTCTTATGTTTTTTTGCTCGGCAGAGCTACAAAATGGACACCAGCCCGTGCGGACATTGCCTCATCATTAACAATGTGGATTTTGAGGCGCAGAGTGAGCTGAGTCGCCGTCTGGGGTCCAACATCGACTGCGACAAACTGGAGAGACGATTTAAAGCGATGAACTTTATGGTGGAAGTCAGAACTAACCTGAAACAAAGGGTAAGGCAGTAAGTTGCATAATTGGCCATGACGCATTGGCATGTGATTTTTACAGATGCTGTAGGCAGGGGCGTAGCATGAAATTCACAAGACTCAAGAAGTGCCCTATGCTATTGCATGAATTTGGTTGAAACCATCTTTTAAAAACGCATAAAATAGAGCTTAATTAGGTGTCAGGTTCAAACACTGATGACATCTATTAAACAGACAAGAAGCAAGGAATTAAACAAAGACAGAATTCAATTTAGCTCATTGAGGAGAAACGTCTGGGCTGTACTCTTTGTAAAGTCTTCCACCACGCTCCGACGAAAGGTCGCACGCCTCCTCTTTTATTTGGACTTTCCCTGATTACATGGCAACAGCTGTTTCTAAAGGAAGGGGGGTCGTACACAGCCGTCGCCTTTGGTTACAAAACAGTTAAAAGAAAAGGTGCCTTTAGAGGGTCAGGTCCTGCTTCATCTCCGCTTTGTAGATCTCGGGTCAAGACAATATCTTACTGTGGATTACAATAGATCAAAGAAACCGACACCTTCATGTCGCTTCCCATCCTACACAGTGAAGTTTTACAAGCCTTTTGATTAGTAAGATCAAAGACAGCTTTTGTCTGCTCGCCGGGAAGTTTTGTGATAACTTAGGTACAATTATTCTGACATTAGGTTTTTGACTCTAAGCGCTGGGGTTAACATTTGTATCGAGTAGGGGTGTAACAATTGATCGATATATCGATTTATATTCCTAAATTTCAAGTGTATCGATTTGTGCTTGGCAAGTTTGCCTTCCGGAAGATAGGTATCGATCCGAGGTCGTTTAAAAGGGAATCGATCGATTTGGTCGATAACAGTGCAGAAAAAGGAAAACATTGGATTTAAGAAAGACAAACTTTAAATAAAGTTTTGTGCGGGCTTTCTGCAGTACTTTCTACATGATGGCAGTAAAAAGAAGAGCGCATGGGACGGGTGTGTTTTGTCCTTAACAATACTAATGGCTTTGCGCAGGCAGTGTGTGCTGTAGATCAGTGGTTTTCAACCACTGTGCCGCCGTGAGATACAGTCTGGTGTGCAGTGGGAGATTATCTAATTTCACCTAATTGGGTTAAAAATATTTTTGCAAGCCAGTAATTATAATCCGCAAATTTGCAGTTGTTGAGTGTCTGTGCTGTCTAGAGCTCAGCAGCGTAACCATGTAATACTCTTCCATATCAGTAGGTGGCAGCGGGAAGATAATTTCTTTGTAGATGTTTGTTGTGATCACAATATGCAGACAACAGCGGGAGGAAGCGTGCAGGTAAAAAGGTATTTAATGCTTAAACCTAAAATAAACAAAAGGCGAGTGCTGCTAAGAAAAGGCATTGAAGCTTAGGGAAGGCTATGCAAAACGAAACTAAAACTGAACTGGTTGCAAAGTAAACGAAAACAGAATGCTGGACGACAGCAAAGACTTACAGCGTGTGGATCAGACAGCGTCCACAAAGTATATCCGAATATGACATGACATGACAATAAACAAAGTCCCCGCAAAGAAGGATAGCGACAACTTAAATAATCTTGATTGCTAAAACAAAACAGATGCAGGGAATAGCGCTCAAGGAAGACATGAAACTTCTACAGGAAAATACCAACAAAACAGGAAAAGCCACCAAAGTAGGAGTGCAAGACAAGAACTAAAACACTACACACAAGAAGATACCAAAAAAATTCCAAATAAGAGCTATAGTCATGCATGGTTGGTTATGGTTTGAATTCTTATCAAACACTTGCGAGAACAACTTTTTATTGTCAATATCAGCTGCTGAGTTACATTTTTTAAAATGTTTTTTGCTGGTGATGTGCCTTGACATTTTTTCAATGAAAAAAATGCGCCTTGGCTCAAAAAAATGTTGAAAAACACTGCTGTAGATGTCTGGGAGGGAGGGGAGAGGGGCCCCGGGGATCTTTTCAGCCGTCCTCACAAACCACCGCAGGGCCTTCCGATCTGCTGCAGTGCAGTTTTCAAACCACGCTGTGACGGCACTGCTGAGGGTGCTCTCAATTGTCCCTCTGTAGAAGGTTGCCGGTTACTTTTTTACTATTAGTTATGCAAGTTTTTATTTACTTATATTTATTTATTTACTGTATATTCATTTTATTTTTTCTATTAATCTTCATATGTCTTGCTTGTATTTTATTCTTTATCTCTACTCCTGGTTCTTACTATTTTACAAGTTTTATTCTTTTTATTTTCCAACGTTCCTGCGATGAGCCATCTGCCTCAGGGGTTATTGGCCGTGCTTGTGGGGGCGATTTGTGTCAGGGTCCTGGTGGCCATGGTGTGATGACCTCTTGGTGCAGATGGCTCCTGTGATAGTGTTTACTCACATGTCTCCTGTACTCAGCCGTGCAATCTTTTGTCTATATAGTTGCATATGTATGTGTGTGTGTGTGTGTTTGTGTTTGGTATCTGTGTCCGTGCGTACGTCTGTGATAATGAGGGATATTGGTCACTGAGGTATTGTTTTTAACTCTGTAAAGCACTTTGCGTTGCATTTCTTTTATGTATGAAAAGCGCTTTATAAATAAAATTTGATTGATTGAAGTTTGAGGAGGGGATGTGGGCTTTCCGCAGAAAGTAGAGGCATTGCTGGGCTTTCATTGTAATGGAAGTGGTGTTCCGAGTCCATTCTATTTTTTATGGACAAGGGGGTGTGTCTGCTTTGAGATCGTCTGAGGTCCATAATGAATTTGTTGGTTTTGTCCACATTGAGTAACAGGTTGTTGTGGTTGCATCAGTTCCTGTACAGTATCTCATTGTCTCCAGACTGTTGTGTCATCGGCAAATTTAATAATGTGGTTTGAGTTATGTGTCGTTGCGCAGTCGTGTGTTAGGAATGTGAACAAATTAAAATAGAAGAAGATAAACCTATTGAAGTACTCAAGTAAAAATAATATGGCTCTTATGAAGGCAGAACAACATTTAATGTTTCTTCTGCCAAAAAGTATATTGTGTGTCTTATTTATTTTAGTTATTAAAAAAAAAAATCTGTGTGTATGAATACTTTTTGAGCACATCCAACAGTACTGCAATAAAATTCATATCTGTGATCATGTTGGTCACAATAACCGTGATATAACATTTTTATATCGTTGCATCCCTAGTTTGCATCTATCCAGGTGGAATGAACCATTTTGCATTTTTGATGGGGGGTGTATGCACTCTTTCACATTTTTCATTTGATTAAAAAATAAAGTTATATTTATTTTATCTTAACATTTATGTCATTGTTTTTTTTATAACTTACATATTGAAATGACAAAAAACAAATCTTCAAACTTTATAAAAGCCCTGGGGACCTTTGTCGGTCGGAGACAAAAATTGAGCGAAAATCACAAACAATGTTTAGGAATACAAAAGACATCCCTTTATGTTGCTTCTTTTTGTGTTTTTTGAATGTCACAACTTAAATGTTTAAAAGTTCTCATCACTTTACAGAAAATCAAGCATGAATTGTCAGAGTTATCGAAAAAGGACCATTCTCCATATGACTGTTGTGTGGTCATCATTCTGTCTCATGGGACCGAGGTGAGCGTTTGATTGTGGTTTCCTTGTCTATTATCTCTGACTCATTAAATTTTGCTAATTTAATACGTATTAATTACAGGTGAATCACAACAGATTCCCCGGTGCTGTCTATGGTGTGGATGGACAATACGTTCCAGTTCAGAACATCACAAACTACCTCAACGGGAGATTCTGTCCATCTCTGCAGGGAAAACCCAAGCTTTTCTTCATCCAGGCGTGCGGAGGAGGTAACCAACTAACGAACTGGAACCTTTCAGTGCCAGCATTTCTTCAGCAATGCCCTTTTTGTCTTTAAGGGGAAAAGGACAGAGGCTTCGAGGTACCTGATGAGTTTGAACCATGCAATAGCGGAGAGGATGACCAGACGGACGCCATCCCCACATCGTCCAGCAGCGACTCTCTGAGCATGTCTGATGAACCTGACGCCAGAGCCACACTGCCCACTCCGAGTGACATTCTGGTGTCCTACTCTACTTTTCCTGGTAATTTGTTATCATTTTTTGGCTGCGACCACACTTGTGGCTCAGTACTATGGTTTGAAACCCCCCAAAAAATTAAGAACACCCTTTTTAGTGCGGTTTGCTTTGCATTCACGCTTGTATTTTTGTCATGGGACCAAAGGCTGCATAGTAAAGAACATATATAGTACAGGCCAAAAGTTTGGACAAACTCATTCAATGTGTTTTCTTTATTTTCATGACTATTTACATCGTCACTGAAGGCATCAAAACTATGAACACATGTGGAGTTATGTACTTAACAAAAAAAGTGAAATAACTGAAAACATGTTTTATATTGTAGTTTCTTCAAAATAGCCACCCTTTGCTCTGATTACTGTTTTGTACACTCTTGGCATTCTCTCGATGAGCTTCAAGAGGTAGTCACCTGAAAGGGTTTTCACTTCACAGGTGTCATAGTTTTGATGCCTTCAGTGACAATCTACAATGCAAATAGTCATGAAAATAAAGAAAACACACTGAAATGAGAAGGTGTGTCCAAACTTTTGGCCTGTACTGTACTGTACTGTACATAAACTAGGGGCTGCATGATTTTGAGAAAAAAATCTAACTGGGATTTTTATTTGCAATAATTTACTTAAAAAATATTTGGCTTTATTCTGAAAGACTCAGAGCCTTTGTCGAAATCATGCCCTTAAACTGAAGAAATTGCATTTGATTAGTATACATATTTTTAAATAAATAATAAATGGGTTATACTTGTATAGCGCTTTTCTACCTTCAATGTACTCAAAGCGCTTTGACAGTATTTCCACATTCAAACACTGATGGCGGGAGCTGCCATGCAAGGCGCTAACCAGCACCCATCAGGAGCAAGGGTGAAGTGTCTTGCCCAAGGACACAACAGACGTGACTAGGATGGTAGAAGGTGAGGATTGAACCCCAGTAACCAGCAACCCTCCGATTGCTGGCACGGCCACTCTACCAACTTCGCCACGCCGTTTTAGTACTATGAAATTTTTTAAAAATTTTGCAGTAAAAAAAAACCAGACGGACAGAATTTTACTGTAAATTTTGTGTTGTTTTTTACAGCATCTTACTAATACTGCTAGCAAATAGAAAAATGGTACCGCTGTTTTTTACAGTAAAATTCTGGCTACTGAGATGCCAGTTTTTTTAATCATAAAATCTAATGTCATTTTAACAGTGTACAATTTGTTGGATGAGTAGCTTTGACATCAGTCAAGCAGATCCATCCACTTTCTACTGCTGGTCCCTCTCGGGGTCACAGGGGTGGTTGGAGCCTATCCCAGCTGCATTCGGGCGGAAGGCGGGGTACAGCCCGGACTCAGTTAAACAAGATGTCAAATGAGGAAGTGCAGTGCGACATCATCGCAGGGCCAACACAGATAGACAAAATTCACACTCACATTCACACACTAGGGACAATTTAGTGTTGCCAACCAACCTAACCCCAGGTGCATGTCTTTGGAGGTGGGAGGAACTTTATTGGCATATAGTATTTCCAATATTTTGCAGGCCATATAAAATTATGTGGCAGGCAAGATCTAGCCCTCAGGCCTTGAGTTTGACACCTGGGATCTAAAACAACTAACTATGCAGAAAACGGAACAGATGATCTAAATTACAACGTGGTATTTTATTTTGTTACCACCACTTGCTATCCTGGTTTAGTTTACAGTATGTGGTTTGTGCGAGGAGTGCTAAACAATAGTAAAGACAATTTTATTTTAATGTAATATCTGCTTATATTTTATTAGTATTTTTCCCCAAAAATATGTTTATTGTCAGAATTTTGGAAAACAGAAAAAAGAACATAACACAAACAAACACTTACATATTGCACTATAATCCGTTTTCAAAAAGAAAAAACACTTAAAAGAAACAAAAGCATGTATTATTATTATTAATTGTTATAATAAAATAATTATTTAATGTAAGTTGTATACCTGTTTCTAATTTAGTGTGACTTTTATTTTGAAATGTAATCCATCAATCAATGGCCTACATTAATGTTAAAATCAAATGAGCATTGTACATTTCAAATAATAAAAGATAATCTAAAATCACTTTAATGATAACACTGTATAATCTTTTTTTTTTTAGTTTGGGGTTCCTATTTTCATTTCACCAAATAGTAAGCTACACAGTATTTAAAATAGTTATCATTATTGTGTTATATTATAATAAATATGATCATTTAACTATTAAATTCAGTTTTCGGAATTATTGCTGATTCTGTTAAAGTTATCTCCTGTTCACCAGTGCATTTTTACAGTTATGTTTTGACAAAATGATCAGAAGCTTGTGTGATCAATGTTCCCTCACAGGCTACGTGTCCTGGAGGGACACTCAGTCTGGTTCATGGTACATCGAGACACTGGACCGCATCCTTGAGGAAAATGCTGCTGCCCATGATTTGGGCACAATGTTAACCATGGTGAGATTCTCATTGTGTGTAATTATGCTAATTAGTAGTGATGTGCGTATCGATACTGCCATATAAATACCGCCGATACCACATTTTTATGCTCTGATATCGATCCTCAAATCAAAATGTCGATACTTTTGATACTTTAGTTCAGCGGTGTCCAAACGTTTTCCACCAAGGGCCGCATACTGACAAGTCAAAGTTTACTGGGGCTATATTGATATTTTTTTTATTAAAAAAAATGCTAAAAACAGATACTGTGTCAGTTATGTTTTATAGGTGACTAAGTATATTTTTACCAATTGTTAGAGCATTTCAGCTTTTTCCTCATTACATACCGATTTGTCTGCTCTTTTTTCTTACATGTTTTTTTCCCATGTAAGAAAATAATTAAATAACAATAACACGATTGTCTAAATGCATAACCTCATGTATAAAACATTCTGCTTTTACAAAAATATTAATGTTCAGATACACATTTAACCATGTTAATTATGGTTGTTGTCATTTTCCAAAATAATTCCTAAATTAGTATTGTTTTATTTTTAATTAACTAACTAAACTTTGTTTATGTTTTAAGTATATTTTATTTGTATTTTGAGAGGTTTTAATATTTTAGGTAATGGGTGTCTAAATGTTTTCCACCTAGGCGCATACTGAAAAGTCAAGTTAGGGGGTGGCTTTATGATTTTTTTTTGTTTATTATTTAAAGACACTAGTTTGTGTTATTGGTGACTAAATATAATATTACTAGTTTCAAAAGTTCCGCTTTTTCTCATTACATTCTGATTTTTTGCTCTTTTTTCTTACATTTTTACTGTTGTTGTTAGATACCTATGTTATTATTTAAAAATACAACATTCTCTAAATTTTAGCAGACACTTTAGGTATATTTGCATAACGTATCGGTATCAGACCGTTATCGCCGATACCAACCTAACATTTTAGAAAATCAGTGGTATCGCACATCACTACTATTTATTTGGACCATGGTTATTGGATGAAACATACATACTTTGTCTTTCTTTGATTTCAGGTCAACAACGAAGTCTCTCAAAACTCTGCAAAGGGCTACAAGCAAATGCCAAGTTATTTTAACTCCCTCCGCAAACATCTTCACTTTCAAACCCTGCGCTAAAATTCACTTTGGCAAAAAAAAAAACTCGACTTGTCAATCACATTATAGCCGTAATTCACCCTGTAGTTTTCAGATGCTTTCTAAAATAAGTTTTTTAGGCACAGTGTCGTTTTTACCAGTTCAGGACAGTCAGATTTTGAAATACCATCTGCACTTAAATGTTGCAATCCTTGCCAATTGAAAGTGCTTTTTATGACAACCGATTTTACAGAGCTGAAATATTACGCTTCTGTTGTCGTGCTGGAAACTTTGCAAAATTAAATCTCTAAAACAACACAACTTTTTCAAAAAACGTGGGTTTTGTTTTTTCAACATTGGGTGAGATTTTACGTAGGGTAGGTACATTTAAAAAATACATTTCTGTATTTCTTGATATGTTTTTACCTCTCCAACCCGTTTTTTTCATCAAAATACCCTGTTTTTACATTTAAACATGTAGTGAACAGACTTTGGTGCTTCTTACTACTCCTTTTTAGACATGTTGAATTGTGCAAGTGTAATAATGTAATTTTTCTATTGCTATTTTTCTGTACCTCTGTAAATGATTGTGGCTCCAAGCAGTCAAGATTAAACCACAAAACACACATTAAACTTTTATAAAGTTTGGTTAATTCAGGCCTGTTTATGCCAAGTTGTGACACAATCCCTTATCCTCATCTGGCTGCACATGTGGTTCTATAAACAACTATTACGTCAGCTTTTAAATGGGACAAGACCTTCGGTTACCCTTCATTTTTGTCTTATTTAGCATCAAAAATATTTCAATACATACATTTTAAAGTGAAACCTGGAGAGGCGTGATTGGGAAGAATGGCCGCCCGGATCTGAACCCGATTGGTGTTTTGTTATTGGACTTTTGTGCTCGTCACAGATTGTCAATAACAAACAACATGTTCAAACATAAGGGTGTCCATATGTGCACTTGGCACCAGGACACCCTAGGCCGCAGTTCCATGATCGACTTTGTAGTTATGTCATCGGATTTTCGGTCTCATGTTTTGGACACTCAGGTGAAGAGAGGGGCGGAGCTTTCTATTGATCACCACCTGGTGGTGAGTTGGCTGCGATGGTGGGGGAGAATGCGGGGCAGACCTGGCAGGCCCATTGACTGGACATGATTGACTTATCTTGTAGGCAGAACCTCTTTTTAGCCAATCCTTCCATAACAGGGCTCCTGTTACTGCTATTCAATTATTGCCATGTTTTTGTGTACTTTATGTGCAATGTGACAAGAGTCGTGTATGGCCAACTAAACAACAGGTGCCATATTTGCTACCAAGGACGTTTGTGGCTGTGCCCGGAAGCATGCATTGCGGTTGTTCTGAAGTTAGTTTTCCTGACAAATTATACCAAAATAATAGATATGTCCGATAATGGCTTTTTTGCCGATATCCGATATTCCGATATTGTCCAACTCTTAATTACGGATTCCGATATCAACCAATACCGATATATACAGTCGTGGAATTAACACATTATTAAGCCTAATTTTGTTGTGATGCCCCGCTGGATGCATTAAACAATGTAACAAGGTTTTCCAAAATAAATCAACTCAAGTTATGGAAAAAAATGCCAACATGGCACTGCCATATTTATTATTGAAGTCACAAAGTGCATTATTTTTTTTAACATGCCTCAAAACAGCAGCTTGGAATTTGGGACATGCTCTCCCTGAGAGAGCATGAGGAGGTTGAGGTGGGCGGGGTTGAGGTGGGGGCGGGAGGGTGTATATTGTATCGTCCCGGAAGAGTTAGTGCTGCAAGGGGTTGTTGAGTTACGGTGCGGATGTTCTCCCGAAATGTGTTTGTCATTCTTGTTTGGTGTGGGTTCACAGTGTGGCGCATATTTGTAACAGTGTTAAAGTTGATTATACGGTCACCCTCAGTGTGACCTGTATGGCTGTTGACCAAGTATTTTTTGCTAATATGTTTGAGAATCACTGCACTACTGCATTTAAACCTTTCTGATATAAAAGTGTTCATATTCACCATAAACATGTGGGATTTGGTCTCTGCTGCTGTGCTTCTCACACACCTGCATGTTATTTGCACTTAGGCCTTATTTAGCCTTCATGTCTGTGCCCTTTGTGCCAGTACCTTCAAACATAGTGAATGAAGAGAAAACACAGATGCTATTGCTAGCGATGTGAAATGAAATAAATGTAGTAGACGTTAATTTCTAAAAACGTACAATATGGCTGGTTTACTGCAACAAAACCTAACAGAAGTGCAAATAATAGATGTTATAGAATCAGATATCATTGTTTACATCCAGGGCAGCCATCTTTGAAACAAACTCTGGGGTTGTGAGAATGCTATGACTTACCGAGTCAGAAATATGACCTTGTGGGGCGTTCTAGTTAAAATTCCGAATAGGAACTAATGAATTCCGACTTCCCAGTTCAAAACGAACGCACCATTAGTCTGGCTCCTTGTATCTCTCCTTTTGGCTCGTCAGACAGTTAACTTTTTCCAGAGGATCCGTCCCAGTTTTTCTCTTCTGTATTTTCCTACACTCCTTTTGAGTATGTTTTTTGTTCTCCACTCCTTCTGAGTGGTCTTTTTGTTATTAAACTTTGTTTTATTTTTCAACCTGTCTGTCTCTGCTTTGGGGTCTTACTACTGGTTCAGCCATCGTAACAAAACACGCATTCCGCTTTCACTTCCACCTGGGTTAAGAAAGGCGGCCTTTTTTTGTTCCCAGTTGCCATGGTGTACAATCAGCGCTCCATTGATCATGGCTTTTTTATTATGGTCTTTAATGTGAACTGTCTTTTTTGGGAGTTTCACAATCCTTATATGAGACAAGAACACACGTGTCTTTCTCTTTTTTTTATACTTTCTAAATTGTAAACAAACACAAGCAAAAAATGGCTAACAGCGTAGGTAATGAGAGTCATCTATTCCACATCTATTCCTAAAACATCTAAAATCCACTAACAATATTTACATGCCGTGACCTGCCTATTAACAAGTATTAGCCACATTGTTATTATAAGAGCTAACGCAGAAGAACTATTTTTAGCAACACCGCACCTTGATTAGGGAGGTAACGTAGCTACTGCAGCTATTGACCTTCTGAGCTGATGTATCGCCTCTGAGTTGGTAAAAGTTTGTGCTTGATTATAAATCATGTCTCTCACTTGAATAGAAGGTTGTGGCTATAAGCTGAGAAGTAGATCAACTTTGAAATTCAACTTACACCCGAAGACAGTGCGAGGAAGGTGGTTGTTTGCTCCCAGCATTTTTTATCTGAGGAGTTTGGATTTGGATGAGTTCATCGCCCAAACGGCGAACACAAGTCTGGTGCTGAAACATATAAACATCCCATCGGGTCGGCATCCAAGTGAGAGCGGACATTGTACAGTAAGTGATTGTTTTATTATGTTCGTAGTTTGTATTTCTTGTTTAGCACTTAGCAATACCGCTAGAACTGAATCTGTTTATCACTCATCTTTTCAAACTTGTAGATTATCCTCCGTATTATCAGGCTAAAAATATTAGATTCTCATGTCATGTGCCAAAATGGCGGCGCTTACGCATGCAGGCTCCCTGCAACTTTGCACAATTGTATGTCTTTCAGTGTGTATTTATTTGTTTTTAGTCTGTCTTTGCAACGGACTCATCCAGTATACGCCGCAGGAACTGACTGATGCCAGGCTTCACCTAAACAATCAAGTTCTGCTGGCTTCCACCCGGACCTACAACGTCTTGCCAGAGATACCCAGGCTGGTGGGAGCTCCGTGGATTGGCCATGGCGGAGAGCAAAGGAAGTAGAAACAAGGCTGCAGAGTGGGCCTGCTTGCTCAGCGAAGGAGGAAACCACACCGATCTCCGCGACCATCCATCCTGCTTTTCACCACGAGATCTCTTGCCATCAAAATGGACGAGTTACGATCGCAGCTCGCCTACAACGGCACCAACCGTGAGTGTTGTCTGTTGAGTCCTACATCGCTCTGACCGGGACAAAAACTCTGGTAAGACCCGAGGGGGAGGTGTTTTCACGGGTTGGAATATTGTTGCTAATGTACATTTAAATACACTTTACACAGTGTCAAACTACAACTGCATTAAGCTGGCGACAGGCTGTGTGTGTGTACGGACCTCCTGACATGTCAAGCTGAACTCCTAGCAAGGATTCTTCTTCTTGTGAAAATCATGAAACTGTTATGGCTAACCCTGCCTTCCGCCCGAATGCAGCTGTTATGGCTATTCCTAATCACTGCACAGGACTGTGCTCTCTGTGTCTCGTCAACTCAGAACTAATATTAATATAATTACACATCTTATAGTTTTCATTAGGTACACAACTTCATCTTTTCACACTCAACGGCCTTGTTATGAGTCTTCTCCAGTTAGACTGGTGTTGCCTTTTCCCCTGGGCTCACCCACTTCTTTGGAGGACTCATTGGACCATGAATGTGTTTGTCTAAACTAGATGGACTTTTTTCATGGACTACAAACCCCGTTTCCATATGAGTTGGTAAATTGTGTTAGATGTAAATATAAACGGAATACAATGATTTGCAAATCCTTTTCAACCCATATTCAATTGAATGCACTACAAAGACAAGATATTTGATGTTCAAACTCATAAACTTAATTTTTTTTTTGCAAATAATAATTAAGTTAGAATTTCATGGCTGCAACACGTGCCAAAGTAGTTGGGAAAGGGCATGTTCACCACTGTGTTACATGGCATTTCCTTTTAACAACACTCAGTAAACGTTTGGGAACTGAGGAGACACATTTTTGAAGCTTCTCAGGTAGAATTCTTTCCCATTCTTGCTTGATGTACAGCTTAAGTTGTTCAACAGTCCGGGGGTCTCCCTTGTGCTATTTTAGGCTTCATAATGCGCCACACATTTTCAATGGGAGACAGGTCTGGACTACAGGCAGGCCAGTCAAATACCCGCACTCTTTTACTATGAAGCCACGTTGATGTAACACGTGACACGCTCTGACACTACACGCCGCGCTGAATCACCTAGCAAACAGGGAGAGCTACGTGAGGCTGCTCTTAGTGTACTACAGCTCATCTTTCAATGTCATCATCCTGGACAATCTGGTTTCAAAACTATGTTCTGCAGATCCCCACCTATACCAGCCACTGCATAAAAGACTTCCTCAAAAACGACCCTCAGCATGTTAAACTTGGCCCGCATCTCTCCTCAACCCTCCTTTTTGTCCTTTTCTGTACACCCTGTACACCTCAGTTCCACCCAACCGATGCGTAATCAAGTTTACAGATGACATCACCGTGGTTGAGCGCACGAGACGGCATACAGGGCAGAGATCAGCAACCTGACTAGGTGGTAGGACAACTGAATAACTCATTGTGGACTTCAGGAGACACAACCACATCCATGCCCCTTCCTCATAAACGGCAAAGTGTCTCCTCAATTTAGTTTCTGGGCTTTACCATCTCTGCAGACCTTTCCTGGTCTTTTAACATCAAGGCCCTGGTGAAGAAGTCCCAGCACCGTCTGCACTCCCTCCGTATCCTCAGGAAAAACAAACTGTACCAAAAGCTGCTGCTGACCTTTTTCTTCTGCTCTGTGGAGAGTACATTCACATACTCTGAGTGTGTGGTACCCAGGTTCTACAGTGGAACAGAGGCTCATAAAAACAGCACTGAACATCATTGGAGGTCTCCAGATCTCGCTGCTTAAAAAAATATGACGGCAATCACTGGCGACCCCTCTCACCCCACCCACCACCTGTTTCACCTGTTTCCCCCTCGGGACACCACTTCAGGTCAATCCGATCCCACACCACCAGATTTACAAAGAGTTACTTCCCATGGGCCATACAAACTGCAAACACAACATGAACTGTCCCCCAAAGAGAAAGACCTAGGTGTGCTTCTCTCACATAAGGACTGTGAATGATAGGCAACATTCCAAAAAAAGTGCACTTCCCCTTTGACTCAGAGTCAACATACCCAGGGTTGATTGAACTAACTCTGATCAGCTGTTTCCTTTTTGATGGAAAATCAACTCAGACTTGAGGTTTAGACTCAGTTTGTTGGAACCTGCTACCTAAAATATGGACTGTTCAGATTGTCTTAGAAGACGTTTCACCTCTCATTGCCTGCTTCATCAGTTCATGCTCACATACTGAAATAGGTGAGCTCTGGTGTGAGAGGATGGTGCAGGATCCAAAGTAGTTCTCTGCCAAAGGCAAGGCCATGCCTGTTGTATCCTAAAATCTGCCGTTTTGCAACACAATTACAAAACCGCACCCTTGTGAGACCTGTGGTTATCTCAGGACTAATTATGATTGAAAACTTGACTGAACACAGAAGTATTTGTCTTTTTTCTGGATGAAAACCTCATCACTGTAACACTAAAACAATTATCCCGTCACATCATTGGATGTCGTCTTCTTTTTATGGTTTTTTTCAGATAACTTCTAATCTTTTCAATAATTGGGTGCAATTTTGTAGGAATGTAAAGTTTGACTCTCTGTTCAGAAGGCACAAGTCTACGCGAGATGAAGTAAATATACTGACACAGCGTCAAAGGACAATCGATTATTAGATCTAAATGTCTTTTTGTTTTTTTATCATGGATTCTCTCACCAAGATTGCACTTTGCTCTTGTGTTGTTGGTATGTGAGGGAACTTCCCTGACAATAATTAACCAGTAAATCCAGTAAATATACCAGTTACCATTAATTCTCATGTTTAATCTTTCTTTGAGTAAGAGTTCTCACAATAGCTTTTTTCAGTAGTTGTGCAATTGATTGATTGATTGATTGAGACTTTTATTAGTAGGTTGCACAGTGAAGTACATATTCCGTACAATTGACCACTAAATGGTAACACCCGAATAAGTTTTTCAACTTGTTTAAGTCGGGGTCCACTTAAATTGATTCATGATACAGATATATACTATCAGATATACAGGTATACTATCATCGTAATACAGTCATCACACAAGATAATCACATTGAATTATTTACATTATTTACTATCCGGGGTGTGGAGGGGTGGGGGGTTAAGTTTGGTTGTTATCATCAGTCATCAACAATTGAGAACAGAGAAATAGATATTGAAACAGTGTAGGTCTGACTTGGTAGGATATGGACAGCAAGTAGTGGGCATAGAGAGAGAGAGAGATCAGAAGGCATAAGAAAAAGTATCTGCATTTGATTGTTTACATTTGATTATTAACAATCCGGGGAGGGTGTTAGTTTAGGGTTGAAGCTGCCTGGAGGTGAACTTTTATTGCGGTTTTGAAGGAGGATAGAGATGCCCTTTCTTTTATACCTGTTGGGAGCGCATTCCACATTGATGAGGCATAGAAAGAGAATGAGTTAATACCTTAGTTAGTTCGGAATCTGGGTTTAACGTGGTTAGTGGAGCTCCCCCTGGTGTTGTGGTTATGACCCGCCAAAACCTCCGCGTCATTGCTAACATCACAAAGAAATTAATCTGTTGTGTCACTCTCTATTTCCTGCTTGTGAAGCATTTAGGTGAGTCCCTTAGGTCTGTCACAATACACAGTAAGTCGTGGAGAAACAACACAGTCATAGTTAATTTCAGACATGTTAAAGAAAAGAAGAAGAAATTTAATAAAAGAAGATAATCAGAATACTAGTACAGTAAACTATACAAAATGATGAAAACACATACACAATCAAAACAATACATAATGATTAGGTTTTTCATGATCTAAAGCAGTGGGAACAGGTAAAACTAATTTACTCCCACCCTTCATAAATTAACTACCAACAACTCATTTTATTTTGATATATCGTCAATCATCTCTCTTTCGATGTCAACCCCATCCAACTGAATCCGTATTTTATTGTATTCTATTGTGTTTTGGATCTTGATTTCCCAAAGAGTATCATTTTTATTTTAAGTTTAATGATCAGTTATTTATACCAATCCATTATCTAAATTGGATTCAATTTGTATTTACTTCTCGCAGTACAAGTTGCAAGTCACTTTTAGAAACAAAAACGATTAGTGTCATCTGCAAATGGCAAATGGCTTTTGATAACTTGCACAGATCATTGATATCGATTATAAAATGAACAATTTAGGTCCCAATGTTGACCCCTGGGGGACGCCACAAGTAACGTCAAGACAGACTGAACAATAATCAGCCAACTTTACAAACTGCTTTCTGTTGTTTAGATAACTCCTCACTCAGTCCAATACTTTACCCCACGATGTCATATCGTTCCAGTTTATTACTGATATGTTATTGTTTATTGTATCAAATGCTTAATGAATCTTCCTCAGTGATCTCTTCAACAAATTCTAATGATCCATTTGTTTTGTCGTTCTGTTCTTTCATTGTGTAGCTCATTATTGTCAATGAATTTGTCCAATCGATTATTAAAACATTTGTCTAATATTTTGGAACATTGATTGCCCACATATTGCAACGTGCTGAAAAAGATTCATAGATTTGAGTTTAGAAAAATGAATACATCTAAAAATGTGGTCTATCTAATAGAATCCCTATTTACAACACCATTTTTGCAGGCCAGGGGGGCAGGCTCCAAGCAGTGAGTGGGCATGGTGTTTGATTGACAGCTCCTGGGCTAATATAAAAAAGGGATGCTTCTTCCATCGCCACTGGTGCACACTGCTCAGCCTTGACTGGATCACCTGAACCATGCACTGCCTCAGACTCAGCTCAGCACTGTGTGAGTATTCTACTCTGTATGTCTTTATCTACATCAAGTTGAATTGGGAAACTGACAGCATTGTGTTCTTTTCCCAGTGCTGGTAGCAACATGTTCCCTCATCACAGCAGGTGACTATCAAAGTTCATGTGTTTTAATGCACTTATTGCAGGGGTTTCAAACTCAATTTGCCTGGGGGCCACTGGATGCAGAGTCTGGGTGAGGCTGGGCCGCAAGAAAAGATTTCTTAAAAAATATATTTTCTAATGTCTTTATTTTTATTTTCAACACAAAATAAATCAGTCATAAGTAATAACAAGAGAGGAGAAGTCTAGCAAAACTCCTAGTTATTATGGACAACACCTCCCACCCACTACACTCGGACCTTGCTGGGAGAATGAGCACGTTCAGTGGAAGGCTCAGAATCCCAAAATGCAACACGGAACGACACAGGAGGTCCTTCATACCGACAGCCATCAGACTGTATAATGCATATGTTCTTTCTTGACTGCACTTAAATGTAGAGTATATGTAGAATATATTTATATTATTTATATATTATATATATATATATATATAATATTATATATATCATATTATTTATTATTATTCTTGTCTATTGTGAGCGAACTGTGGTGCTGAATTTCCCCCAGGGATCAATAAAGTACTTTCTATTCTATTCTATTCTAACAATAATAATTTGATTTCTCCAGTCAGCAACAATGTATACACATACACATAATATGCAACCCGGTTCACTCTTTCATCTCCCTGGTATTTTGCATACTCCTCAGCATGTTTAGTGGTATAATGACGTTTTAAATTGTATTCCTTGTGCACTGCAACTTTCTCTGTGCATATAAGACACGTCGGGGTGCCCCTGTGCTCAACAAAGAAATATTGCATCTCCCACTTTTCCTGGAATTGTCTTTGCTCATCACTAACCTTTCTCTTCACTGCACGCTTTGAAAAAGACATGTTTGGGGTTGTGGAATATATTTGTATTTAACCGACGCACAGAGAATAATGTTATTTCCGCAATGTGTGTCGTTCCGCTTTTCCTCCCGACAGCAACACGGCGGTCGGCGGAAAGTACCGGGAAAAAGTGACCGCTCCCGGAGTGTTATATGGCGTCATATAAAAATATATGTAGTGTTCATCGTGTGAGGCAATGCAAATTAAACAATAAAAAAAACAAATAACGGTTTGAATTGGTCCAGGTTATCGGTGTGTCGCGGTGTGACTGCAGCCCGGCACGTAAGACAACCCTCGTCTCCATGGCAATGTTTCTGTCGCTTTCACTCATTTGCCGCTTTTCCACTAACGCAGGGGTATTTTGGACCCAAATAACAAAAATTGTCTCTGTCTGGAGCCAACGGGAGGGGGTGGGGCTCGCTGTGGAGTTTACAGTTACCGTAGCACAATTAGCCCCGATCACGACTAACGTGTTACACCTCCGATTCGCCCAGCGACTCTGTCGGAGTATCAGCGCTGGGGTCCAGTGCACCACAGTTTTGTATTGTCGCTCGGTCCTTCGGAAGCTACCGCACCGCTTGTCTCCCCTGCTCGGACCGGCGGGAGCGAGAAAGACACACACAGTGACAGAGAGCGAGAGAGAGCGCGAGTGAGGGAGGGAGGTAGAGCGCGTTCGGGTCTCGTGGAAAAGCAGCAAAACGTTTCTCTGCTTGCATGACGTCAATGTTCGACCCTCGAGAGCCATCTACCACACCATGATTGGTAGATTCCTTGTAGCCCGGAAGAGTTAGGGCTACAAGGGATTCTGGGTATTTGTTCTGTTGTGTTTATGTTGTGTTACGGTGAGGATGTTCTCCCAAAATGTGTTTGTCATTCTTTTTTGGTGTGGGTTCACATTGTGGCGCATATTTGTAACATTGATAAAGTTTTTTTATACGGCCACTCTCAGTGTGACCTGTATGGCTGTTGACTAAGTATGCATTGCAGTGTCTTACGTGTGTCCGTTGAAGCCGCGTATAACATGTGACTGTGCAGGCACATTGTTTCACGGCCCGCCCTCGTGCCCTTAATATTGTTGTCCTCAATATTGTAGACAAAATCTGGAGGGTTGGCAAGAATGCTTCAGCTCCGCACACAGCGCTGTTAAGCGCCATTCATATAAAACTCGCGGGCCGCATTAACATTAAACGTTCATACTAAGGTGGGGGCCGCAAAATATCGTCTCGCGGGCCGCAATTGGCCCGCGGTCCACATGTTTGAGACCCCTGACTTAGTGTCTTTATTATTATTAATGAGAGATATTTTCCGACTCATTTACTTTGTGACCGTGACAAAGCTTGGCACTTCTCCCAACAAGACTGAATCACATAATTATGTTATAGTACCTGGAGGTTTCTTACACCTGTGAATGTAAGTCGTTTAGCAAATTTACAGTAGCATGGGGTTTTATGACATATAGCACCAGTTACCAAAGTGGTGTTCTTGTATTTCAATGGTTCAACTGTCACGCTGTCTTTCTCACTACTCTTGTATCATTTTGTAAAACCAACGTTTTTCTAGGGACCCATTTAATCTGATTATGATGAATATCTAACTTATAAATGTTTTTTCTTGGTTGCTAACATTTATTTTTAAGTGCCAATGATTGGTAAAATTATCCTCTGCATTTGACCCATCCCTTTGTTCCACCCCCTGGGAGGTGAGGGGAGCTGTGGGCAGCAGCGGTGGCTGCGCCCGGGCATCATTTTGGTGATTTAACCCCCAAATCCAACCCTTGATGCCGAGTGCCAAGCAGGGAGGTAATAGGTCCCATTTTCATAGTCCTTGGTATGACTCGGCTGGGGTTAGAACTCACAACCTACCGATCTCAGGGCGGACACTCTAACCTAGCAGTACAGGTTTGATTTCAAGTAAGATAGAACATAAGTTACATTTATTGAGTTATCTGTTGCATGATACTTCCGTGTTTGGCAGTTCAACTTCAGAAAAGTTTGAAACGGAGCCACCAGGAATTTCCTGGTTTCGTAAGGTTGATGATGTCATCACTGACAACATCAGACCATACCATTCAACAGTTTAGTTGGTTTTCTCTTTAGTTAATCTTCTGTTAGATATAGGAGAAATATGTGTGTACTGGCGATGGCATCTGTATCTTTGGGGTTCATTTTAAGACTATAAAGACACTGTGATAGTGTTTCATTTTCTGGCTCCTCTGTACTCAGGCATGTGTTCATCTGTGTGAGTGTAAATGGGACATTGTTTAAGTCTGTAAAGCACTTTGTGTTGCCGTTTATTTTATGTATGAAAAGTCCTTTTCTAATTAAATTTGAGTTGATCGTGATCGACTAGTTAGACATGCTAGGTTTGGTTTGTAGGCCAAGAAGGGTTTAGATGTGGACACCATTTTGGTGAGGACTGATCAAGACGTGCTGACAAAAACAAAGAGTAGATTATTGGATTTGTTTCTTTTCATAGTTTTGAATTGTTACTTTGATTACATAGATTGTTTGTTCTGTTTGACGCGTGTTTAAGGCATGTTTTGGCACGCATACAAAATCTGAAAGTCTGCCTTCCTATTCTTTGGCCCTCTGGACACCACATGACCACAATCGCTATATCACAAAGCTAACTTACAGGTTAGCATTGAAGTGGATGAATTAACTCATATTATGTTCTACATATGGTGAATGTTTATATTCACCTTGGAGAAAGCGAACCACCAGGTTTAAGTAAATAATGGTTGAGCCCATATTAAATTAAGGAGCCTTAGTTGGACATTCGTATGTGGACTGTGTTAACTCTCTCACGAGAAGAGCCAATCAATTCAGACTTCGGAATGCCAAAGTGATAGCTCTATCCTGGAGGAGAGACTCCATGTCTATCTTCAAGCCAACATTTAAGTTATGACTTAAAGCAGTTGTTTTCCAGACACTTACTCACGCACATCAATCAATCAATGTTTATTTATATAGCCCTAAATCACAAGTGTCTCAAAGGGCTGCACAAGCCACAACGACATCCTCTGTTCAGATCCCACATAAGGGCAAGGAAAAACTCACAACCCAGTGGGATGTCAATGTGAATGACTATGAGAAACCTTGGAGAGGACCACAGATGTGGGTGACTTTTGGTTCAGTAAAGCGTCTCCGACGTCTCTTTTGATCCAGCCGCACTGCCGTGTCACCCTTCTGTCCGGGCGAGGATGACAAGACCAGAAATACACATCAGCATATATTGACATTCATTGGACTGATGTTAGCATCTTTAAAGCACAACATTTATCGACGCGGCCCCTCGCATCCTTCAGTTGTTCTGTATGCCATGGAAAAATGTTTGATACCCCTTTTTTTGACGCATACTGAACATGTATTTATTGATTTTTGTGTTTCCGCAGAGCGCGCAACCACCTGTGAAAACAGTGGGAACGTCCATCTCCTAAACTGTGGTAAGTATTTCACAAATCCCTTAGAGTGGTAGCCCAACTTAAGAATGGTTTGAGATAAGAGCTGTCTCTCGGCTAATTGTTTCGCTTCACATTGCCAGCAAAAATGTGAGTTGCAGAGTTAACCCTGAAAAACCAAACTAGCTCATAGCTAGAAATTGACATAACTTTGTTTTTCCAACCATGGGAAGAACAAAAAGCGAGTGTGAAGGACAAGACTCAGAAGAAGTGGATGATATTCGATGAACTAAAAAAACAATCACCAAAAACCTGACAGAGCGTGTTTGACATTGTGAAGCAATTTGAGCGTAAGACTGAAGCAGAATGACTTTAAAGTCAGTGAAGAACATTAACATTAGACATGTCCGATAATGGCTTTTTTGCCGATATCCGATATTCCCATATTGTCCAACTCTTAATTACCGATTCCGATATCAACCGATACCGATATATACAGTCGTGGAATTAACACATTATTATGCCTAATTTTGTTGTGATGCCCCGCTGGATGCATTAAACAATGTAACAAGGTTTTCCAAAATTAATAAACTCAAGTCATGGAAAAAAAAATGCCAACATGGCACTGCCATATTTATTATTGACATCACAAAGTGCATTATTTTTTTTAACATGCCTCAAAACAGCAGCTTGGAATTTGGGACATGCTCTCCCTGAGAGAGCATGAGGAGGTTGAGATGGGGGCGGCGGTAGGGGGTAGCGGGGGGTGTATATTGTAGCGTCCCAGAAGAGTTAGTGCTGCAAGGGGTTCTGAGTATTTGTTCTGTTGTGTTTATGTTGTGTTACGGTGCGGATGTTCTCCCGAAATGTGTTTGTCATTCTTGTTTGGTGTGGGTTCACAGTGTGGCGCATATTTGTAACAGTGTTAAAGTTGTTTATACGGACACCCTCAGTGTGACCTGTATGGCTTTTGACCAAGTATGCCTTGCATTCACTTGTGTGTGTGAAAAGCCGTAGATATTATGTGATTGGGCCGGCACGCAAGGGCAGTGCCTTTAAGGTTTGTTGGCGCTCTGTACTTCTCCCTACGTCCGTGTACCACTCCGTACAGCGGCGTTTAAAAAAGTTATACATTTTACTTTTTGAAGCCGATAATTTCCGATATCACATTTTAAAGCATTTATCGGCCGATAATATCGGCAGTCCAATATTATCGGACATCTCTAATTAACATCATTACTAAAGCGCATGCATTTGTCTATGAAAATATGAAAAAGCTGCTGATGGTGTGTTTGACGGAGAAGCAGCTGGAAAGAGGTATCGTAGAAGTCGGCTCTCTCGTATAAATGCTTGCTGCTACTGCAGTTGTTAGTACTACATTCTATTGTATTGTTTTAATACAATATTTCTTGTCTAAAAGTTGGTTTTTCTTTTTTAAAATACATATTGAAATTGTCAAGCACAAAGTAAATATATTTCAGTGGGAGACGCTGATTTGCGATGCAAGTGTTTTAAGCACAGAACTATTTAAGCTCGTAAATTACTGTAATTTGAACTAGGCTCGTTTCTTTTGTTGTTCTGACCTGCAGCCTATCTTAAAAAAAATATCACTTTGAACATTACATCTTTCCAAAATGTGATAACGGTACCGGGCCGCGGCCCGGTGGTTGGGGACCACTGTAGTAGAGTAACCCAACAAACAATATGGCCGACATACAGCATCACTGTACTGAAAAGGTAAACAAGTCAGTCTTTGTCCCTTTAAGGGTGACCCAGCCTGGCATTGAAGCATTAGACAAACAGATTGCAATATGCATGGCAGTCCAGTCTTGATAGATCAACGACGTCTCTCTCGATGTGTGACAGTGTCAGGCGTGATCAGCGTGGATGAGGGCTTTTACGGCCGCGCAGACGGAGAAACCTGCAAAGAAGGCCGACCACCGGTGCAGCTCACTAACACCGCGTGCTCTCAGACTGCCGCTGACGACATCCTCAAGACAAGGTACAGTTCCACCAAGTTCATGTGTCATTTACGCTTCTATGGTTATCATCACACATGAGATGTGCTAAAACATTGCATGATGTCTCCTCTGATGAGGGTTTGATGTTTTTCTTTGACTTTTTAAAGTGGAATTTTCTGAGAAATTTGGTTTGAACTCCAAATTCTTAGACTTTGGATATGTGGAAATGTTGTAAACATACAGTACAAGTCAACTAAATATGTTATAAAGTCATCTATCACACATTTTTAGATGAGAATATGATTGATTTTGTTATTGTTAAGGTGTGATGTCTCTTGAATGATGGTTGAAACGTTTTGCTCATTTTTTTATTTTTCTAGAACATTTGGATTGAACACCAAAATGGTTAGACTTTGGGGGTGTTGGAATTTTGAGGTTATAAAAAACCAAAAATATTAAATACATCATAAATGAGAACACATTTTCAGATTCTAATTTGATTCAGATTTGTTTTATGTTATTATATTAATCTATTATTTTTGTTTATTAAACTATTATTTATGTAATTTTACACATATTCATTTATTTCTAATCCTTTTAGATTTAGATGTATTGGTCCCCGTGGGGAAATTCATTTTCACTGAGCACCAACACATTTACAGAAGTGTCAGACAGGTCGCTGCTGTTTAGAGCGGATATAACTGCAGGGATAAGGTTTTTCCCGAGGCGGGCCCTCCGGAATTTGATGGTTCTGTACCTGCGCCCTGATGGTAGTGGGATGATATATTGGTGTAGTGGGTGAGTGATATCCTGGACTATTGTGTTTGCCAGTCGAATGATTTTACATTTTTACATTTATTTTTTATTTTGATTCGGTGTCAAATAATCAACATTTTTAATCAGAATAATCACAGTTTACTAATAATAAATATTTCCGATTCATATTCAAATTGTGATTCATATTAATTTATATATATTTGATTTGATATACTGTATATATATACATTACGTAATTTCCCCAATGTGAAGTGAAGTGTGAAGTGAATTATATTTATGTAGCGCTTTTCTCTAGTGACTCAAAGCGCTTTTACATTGTGAAATAAATATAAAAATAAAAAGTTCATCTAAAAGGTCTATTATATATATATATATATATATATGTGTGTGTACATGTGTATATATGTACAGTGTATGTATGTGTGTGTATATATGTGTATACACATTTATATGTGTATATATGTATATATACGTGTCTTTATATATATATATATATATATATATATATATATATATATATATATATATATATATATATATATATATATATATATATATATATATATATATATATATACAGTATATAACAAGTAATTTTCCCATTGTGAAATAAAAATAAAAAGTTTATCTAAAAGGTCTATTCTATATACATGCATGTATATATATGTGTATGTATATATATGTGTGTGCATATATGTATATGTACATGTATATATATATATATATATATGTATGTATGAGGTGGCAACTTGTCCAGGGTGTACCCCGCCTTCCGCCCGATTGTAGCTGAGATAGGCTCCAGCGCCCCCCGCGACCCCGAAGGGAATAAGCGGTGGAAAATGTATGTATGTATGTATGTATGTATATATATATATATATATATATATATATATATATATATATATATATATATATATATATATATATATATATATATATACATACATACATACATACAGTGTTGGGTTAGTTACTGAAAACCAGTAACTAGTTATAGTTACTTCATTTCAAAAGTAACTCAGTTACTAACTCAGTTACTTACACCAAAAAGTAATGCGTTACTTTGAAAAGTAACTATTTAGTCACTTCTTTTTTTCTTCTTTTTTTTTAAAGCTCACATTAATGCCCTTTAGCCTTCATTTCAGTACTGTTATTGCACTGGAGAATAATACAATGTGTTGATCAACTTGACATGCATTTGCATCACTGAACTCTGCTAAGCAATGTGGTCTACATACAACACACAAACAATGTGGTCTACATACAACACACAAAGACAAAGATATGTTACAAAGGCCAATTTGTTTCTGGCCAGAACTAATTGACAAAACTATTTTAAATAGCTGCAACATAACATACATAAGTAACAAACAGCATAATAACAACATAGCTGTAAAGCAAGAAAGGCACACAGTACATACACAAAGCCTAACCAGGCATTTTTTCCTCAAAGAATTGTGACACAAAATCATGTCTGAAGCTCAGAACACTCTACACATTTCCCCAGTTTTAGTTTAGAGATAAGGAAAGATTGGCCTGGCCCACTAGCATCCCTCTTTAAGATTGTGAACTTTATATTCTATACATTTAGAGTGATGTGATAATCAAACACTCTAGAAGTCTAGGATGAAAGAGTATATAAGAGAATAGACAGCAACGTTCCCTCCAAGGTGCGCGCCTGTGCAATTGCGCACTGCTCAAGCATCCTCTGCGCACGGCAAATCAATGCCACGCACAAAATCAAATAAAAAAATAAGCGCATAAAAATTTTCGACACGACACGACAGAGAAAACAGTTTTCGTCATCATTGTTCAAATATTGTAAGTCTGTCGAGACGCTTTGAGGACATGAATTCCATCCATCACTTTACTGAGCAAAACTCTTTATTTTCGGCCATAAACACATCACCAAAACATTAGTAAAAAAAATGATATCTAGCAAAACTGGTCATTTTCTGCAGTACAAACCAGACCAAAAGCAACTTTGTTACATCAACAGCAGCCGCTCGCTCTTTCTCACTTGCGCCAACACATGCACATATGGCACTTAGCCAGTGATGCGTTTACAGCCACATAAAAAGTCGGACAACTCCAACACCACACATAAAGTGTAATTCCAGGTCGTTACTCTATGATTTACCAATCAAATGTGTGCTTATTCTAGTGTCATTTATTAGGAATCTTAATTTATAAATATTAATCATGAAATGCTGTAAGTATATTAAATAAATACTAATAAAAATATATTTTTTACAAACAGGAAGTTGCAGGAATGTACACATGATCCCCTGCTTACATCTCATTGTGCAACATGTGAATGTTTTAATTGGGAACTAAATGCAATGTCTGAAAGGGGTACAAATTATTTCCAAAGCAGGACCTCCACCCAGACAAACAATACAAGTACACAGTTCATGAAAAACATAATTTGTTGTTATTGTCATTGTAAGTGGGCCTAAACACTTATATTAGAAATGGAAATGTCTGCTGTCATTTGATTATAATAATAAGAGAATGTTGTCTGTCTATCTGTGTTGGCCATTGCTGCGATGGGTGGGGACTTGTCCCGGGTGTACCCCGCCTTCAGCCCGAATGCAGCTGAGATAGGCTCCAGCGACCCCGAAAGGGACAAGCGGTATAAAATGGATGGATGGATGGAGATGTAACTTGTTATTTAGTCAGGTTTGGGACAGGTGTGCTGCTGGTGTAGCCACACTGTGCACGTCTGATGTTGCTCACATGGGCTCCACTGAATGCTCAGGGAGTTTTTGCGTTTGCTCACACACGTGAACAATTAGAGGGAACATTGATTGACAGAGTGTGTACCTTCAGTGCTGAATGATGAGCAGAGGCAGAGTTAATCCTTAAGTGGTGGAGGGAAAGTGGCATCGGAGTCTCTGTCTCTCTTTACTAGCTTCGTCGAAGCATGTTGCTTATGTAGCTTGTTTCAGCAGATTTGAATTGCTGTTTTGGGCAGTAGATGGGATCTTTGATCCAAAGCACAATTTACATTTAACTAAAATTGTATTTTCTTTGTGCTCGACAAAAGAAAAGTAGTGAAAATATCTCCATGTTAACAAACTCGACTTCTGGCTCCGCCATGATCAGACACGCCCCCCTTCTTCTCCTCCTCCACCTCCCCACACTCCCACCCACACACACACACACAGCGCAGGTCACTCTTCTCCGGTTTGTGACACAATAAGAATAAGCGCTCCGATAAAACACACTTTATACTACATTAAAAGTAACGTAAAATAATGCAGTAACGCATCATGTAGTAACGGTAACTGAGTTACTGAATATAAAAAAATAACGCGTTAGATTACTAGTTACCGCCGAAACTAACGGCGTTACAGTAACGCATTACAAAGTAAAGTTAGTCCCAACACTGTATATATATATATATATATATATATATATATATATATATATATATATATATATATATATATATACAGTATATAACAAGTAATTTTCCCATTGTGAAATAAAAATAAAAAGTTTATCTAAAAGGTCTATTCTATATACAGTACATGCATGTATATATATGTGTATGTATAGACGGAGATATTGACGTGCGGAGTAAGCACTCTACATTGTCTAGCAGGTGACTTTTCAAATGATGCTACATGTTAGCAGTGTAGCCGAGTGTCCTGGGTTCGCCTATACAGTGTACTTATCTAATAAAATAATAAACGGGAGACATTAGAGCAGGTTCGGTAGCCACCGCTTCTTTAATGTCAACATCACACACCTCTTTCCACAACCACACACACCCTACGTCACAGCCCTACGGCAACAACTCTGGAGGGACACAACTCCTCCTCCTTACCTAACACACTCCGGTAACTTGGGACACCCTGAACTGTTTGTTACAGCAGTAATGCTACTTTTTATAGCAACGCTTTCACCCCACAATTGACAAATTACGGTTGTCTGTTCGACATATTCCCGCTTGAAGCCAAACCACCGCCAGACGATGGACCCCCTGCTGTTTTTCTTGGGAATTAATTATTCCTTCATTTGTTACCAGATTTGCACCTTCTTTCTCTCGTATTACCGCTCGCACGGCTGCGCTAGCATCACAGCTAACGTTACCCATGCTGCTACCTCTCTGCTGCGCGAGGGCGTATACGTATGTGACGTATGTGACGTGTGTAAGAAGGTGCGCTTGTCTGTCTGTGAGAAGGAAAGAGCGAGAAGAGCCTGTAGTGTAATGCCCGCAGCTAAAAGCAACTGCGTGAGAACGTATGCTCGATATCACGATGTAGTCATTTTCTATATCGCGCAGAGACAACCCCGCGATATATCGCCCAGCCCTAACCACAACATACATCCGTGTCTTTGCAATCATCACTCTTTTCTTCTTCCTGTAACAGGACTGTGTGGTAACAACTATGTTGAAACACCAAATGTGTTTTGGCAGTGTCTTTGTGTTAATTCTGCTGTCTCACACATCTTTTTTATGATTATATCTGCAGATGCAATGGCAAGAAAAGGTGTGAAATCAACATAGATGATTTCCGTGCCATTTCCGATCCCTGCCCAAACATCTTTAAATATGTGGAGTCCAAATTCACCTGCTTACCAGCGAGTACGTGTGGAGATTACAGCATGTATGTTGTCAACTGTGTGGACCACATTATAGCTAATGTGTTTTCTTCTTTCTTTGTTTAGTCAGTATCTTGGCATGTGAGGGCTCTTTGGCTCATTTGTCTTGTGGTAAGATTGACTTATTTTTCAACAAATTGTATAGATTTAATTTGAACTGTATATGCCAGGGGTGTATAAAATAGAGATATGCAGTATTATTAGCTGAAGATATGTAGGTTTTCTACGACATCTTAGCAGAGGAACAAAATGATTAATTTATTGAATTGTTCTGTACGTGTATCCCAGCAGGCACAAGACATTAAAACAACTTGTTGAATTAGGTCCTGACCAGTGTTGGGACTAGCGCGTTACTAAGTAACGCGTTATTGTAACACCGTTAGTTTCGGCGGTAACTAGTAATCTAACGCGTTATTTTTTTATATACAGTAACTTAGTTACCGTTACTGCATGATGCGTTACTGCGTTATTTTACGTTATTTGTATGTAGTATCGGCTAGAAACTGAAGATCTGAGTGTGTTTTATTGGAGCGCTCCGGTGGAAAAGAAGAGGCGCGCTTTCCCCCACCCACAGAAAGCATGCCTCCCCGCAGGGGAGACGTTCCTCCAGAGCCGTACTTCGGGTCTAACAACTTTCACTTTACCCGGAAGAGGGTCTTTACAGCTGAGGGTGAATGACGAGCCCGGCGGTTTGTTGCAACTTTGTGACTTTATTGCACACAGCCATCCACCAAGCTAGAGCACCTACACGCAATCACAGTCGCCGCTCCCTCACCTCTCTCGCCCACTCACTCACTGACGTCACTCACCTCTAATGCTGTCATATCTTAAAGGGCCACACACACACACACACACATACGCTACTCTCATAACAACTAACAAGACATCATGGCGAAGCCAGAAGTCGAGTTTTTTAACATGGAGACATTCTCAATACTTTTCTTTTGTCGAGCACAAAGAAAATAACATTTTAGTTAAATGTAAGTTGTGTCTTGGATCAAAGATCCTATCTACTTAGAGTTAAAGTTAAAGTGCCATTATGTTGCAGCTATTTAAAATAGTTTTGTCAATTTTTTCTGGCCTGAAATAAATTGGCCCTTTGAAACGTATCTTTGTCTATGTGTGTTGTATGTAGACCACATTGTTTGTGTGTTGTATGTAGACCACATTGCTTTCTGAGTTCAGTGATGCAAATGCATGTCAAGTTGATCAACAGATGGTATTATTCTCCAGTGCAATAACAGTACTGAAAAGAAGGCTAAAAGGGCATTAATGGGAGCCTTAAAAAAAGGGGGGGGGAAAAGAAGTAACTAAATAGTTACTTTTCACAGTAACGCATTACTTTTTGGTGTAAGTAACTGAGTTACTTTTTAAATAAAGTAACTGGTAATTGTAACTAGTTTCTGGTTTTCAGTAACTAACCCAACACTGGTTCTGACGTTGAGCAACTCAAACATAACGTTGAAACAACATGCTTTTTGACCACGTTTATTCAATGTTGTGTTCTGACCTTGATTTGACCAATGAAACGTGGTTATTTCCCAACCAATATTCTACAACACAAATACAGCGTTGAAACAACATGCTTTTTGACAACGTTTACTCAATGTCAGGTCATGACGTTGATTTGACCTTTGAAATTTGGTCATTTCCCAACCACCAACACGGATCCAAAGTTAGACATCAACGTTGTGTCACATTAACAAATACAACTATTTTGCAACATTGTTGCAACGTCAGTTTTAAAAGACATGTACAGTCGCGATCAAAAGTTTACATACACTTGTAAAGAACATAATGTCATGTCAAAAACGCTTATTTTTTTGTGATAGAGTGATTGGAGCACATACTTGTTGGTCACAAAAAACATTCATGAAGTTTGGTTCTTTTATGAATTTATTATGGGTCTACTGAAAATGTGACCATCTCTGCTGGGTCAAAAGTATACATACAGCAATGTTAATATTTGCTTACATGTCCCTAGGCAAGTTTCACTACAATAAGGCGCTTTTGGTAGCCATCTGCAAGCTTCTGGTTGAATTTTTGACCACTCCTCTTGACAAAATTGGTGCAGTTCAGCTAAATTTGTTGGTTTTCTGACACGGACTTGTTTCTTCAGCATTGTCCACACGTTTAAGTCAGGACTTTGGGAAGGCCATTAAAAACATTAATTCTAGCCCGATTTAGCCATTCTTTTACCACTTTTGACGTGTGTTTGGGGTCATTGTCCTGTTGGAACCCAACTGCGCCCAAGACCCAACCTCTGGGCTGATGATTTTAGGTTGTCCTGAAGAATTTGTAGGTAATCCTGCTTTTTCATTGTCCCATTTAAAGCACCAGTTCCATTGGCAGCAAAACAGGCCCACAGCATGATACTACCACCACCATGCTAGACGGTAGGCATGGTGTTCCTGAGATTAAAGGCCTCACCTTTTCTCCTCCAAACATATTGCTGGGTATTGTGGCCAAAAAGCGAAATTTTTGTTTCATCTGACATCACATGGACAAAGATAAGACCTTCTGGAGGAAAGTTATGTGGTTAGATGAAAAAAAAATGGAGCTGTTTGGCCACAATACACAATGTGCTCCAATCACTCTATCACAAAAATAAGAGTTGTAGAAATGATTGGAAACTCAAGACAGCCATGACATTATGTTCTTTACAAGTGTATGTAAACTTTGGATCGCGACTGTACATGTCTTTTAAAACTGACGTTGAAACAACGTTGCAAAATAGTTGTATTTGTTAATGTGAGACAACATTGATGTCTAATGTTGGATCCACGTTGGTGGTTGGGAAATGACCAAATTTCAAAGGTCAAATCAAAAAGCACCTTATTGCAGTGAAACTTGCCAAGGGACATGTAAGCAAATATTAACATTGCAGTATGTATACTTTTGACCCAGCACATTTGCTCACATTTTCAGTAGACCCATAATAAATTCATAAAAGAACCAAACTTCATGAATGTTTTTTGTGACCAACAAGTATGTGCTCCAATCACTCTATCACAAAAAAATAAGAGTTGTAGAAATTATTGGAAACTCAAGACATTCATGACATTAAGTTCTTTACAAGTGTGTGTAAACTTTTGATCGTGACTGTATGTATAATCAACGTTGTATCAATGTCTTTTCAATAATCTTGAGTACTAATTTGGATCTTTTGGCTGCCCTACATTCCCTATACAAATGTTTTTCATTTTTCATCAGATTTAGGACAAGTGATATTTGTCTACGGGGCCGACTATGGACGCCGTGACCGGACCACGTGCTCCTACAAAAGACCTACCAATCAGCTCCAAAACATGGAATGCTTAAGCTCGACTACAGTGGTGGCGAACAGGTACGATTGCACACTCTGGGAAGTAATCACAAATCATATCCTGCGAAAAGGAAGTCCACATTAAAGGCCTACTGAAATGAGATTTTCTTATTTAAACGGGGATAGCAGGTCCATTCTATGTGTCATACTTGATCATTTCGAGATATTGCCATATTTTTGCTGAAAGGATTTAGTAGAGAACATCAACGATAAAGTTTGCAACTTTTGGTCTCTGATAAAAAAAGCCTTGCCTGTACCGGAAGTAGCGTGACGTCACAGGTTGTGGAGCTCCTCACATCTGCACATTGTTTACAATCATGGCCGCCAGCAGCGAGAGCGATTCGGACCGAGAAAGCGACGATTACACCATTAATTTGAGCGAGGGTGAAAGATTTGTGGATGAGGAAAGTGAGAGTGAAGGATTAGAGGGCAGTGGAAGCGATTCAGATAGGGAAGATGCTGTGAGAGGCGGGTGGGACCTGATATTCAGCTGGGAATGACTAAAACAGTAAATAAACACAAGACATATATATACTCTATTAGCCACAACACAACCAGGCTTATATTTAATATGCCACAAATTAATCCGCATAACAAACACCTCCCCCCTCCCGTCCATATAACCCACCAATACAACTCAAACACCCGCACAACACACTCATTCCCACAGCCCAAAGTACCGTTCACCTCCCCAAAGTTCATACAGCACATATATTTCCCTAAAGTCCCCAAAGTTACGTATGTGACATGGACATAGCGGCACGTACGGGCAAGCGATCAAATGTTTGGAAGCCGCAGCTGCGTACTCACGGTACCGCGTCTGCTATCCAACTCAAAGTCCTCCTGGTAAGAGTCTCTGTTGTCCCAGTTCTCCACAGCTTTCTAATTTGCTGTCTCCATTGTTCATTAAACAAATTGCAAAAGATTCACCAACACAGATGTCCAGAATACTGTGGAATTTTGCGATGAAAACAGACTATTTAATAGCTGGCCACAATGCTGTCCCAAAATGTCCGCTACAATCCGTGATGTCACATTTATCAACAACACCCAGAAATGCCGCCGGCTTCGCTGGGCCCGAGCTCACCTAAGATGGACTGATGCAAAGTGGAAAAGTGTTCTGTGGTCATTTAAGTTTTTACATTTTTAATAGTCAATATTTATCATTCCTATTGCGAATACCGGTAGGCTTTGTACGCATCTTTCTTACCAGCCACACCTATGAAGATGACTGAAGACTTAAAGTACAAAATAAAATACAGTGGGAACTTTCTTTTCCAACATGTTGCTGCTGTTTTGTAAACCAGATGGCAGGTTTACACCACCACCACCACATAGATAGGAACACGTATTTGGCCAAAATGTGCCAATTTTCTGCAAGCCGACATTTCCTCTTTGCTCCACAGTTGCAACGGGCAAAACAGCTGCACCATCAGAGCGAACAACGAGGTGTTTGGAGACCCCTGTGTGGGCACCTACAAGTACCTGGAAGTTGCTTACACCTGTCAATGTAAGTCGTTTAGCGTATTTATGGGGTTTTATGACATATAGCACCAGTTACCAAGTTCTTGTATTTCAATGGTTCAACTCTCACGCTGTCTTTGTCATTACTCTTGGATCATTTTGTAAAACCAATGTTTTTACTCGGGACCCATTTAATCTGATTATGATGAATATCTAACTTATAAATGGTTTTTAGGGGCACATGGAAAAAAATGGCATTGGACATACGTTCGTTATTTAATAGTATTTATTTTGATTTAACAAAAGAAAAAGGCATTAATATTTTTTTTGTTTTGTTTTTTGCAGTTCCCACAACTGCCGAGTAAACATGGAGATTGCTTCAATAGTTTGTTATTGATTTCAGTGTTCAACTATAAATGTTTCATGTTGTTTCATAATTTGCCCAAAATGCTTTATTTAGCGCTCTATTATACTGCAAACAACAAAAACTGTATGCATGTATAAGGCTTGGGAAGAGGGGAAATGATGTACTCAATAATTTGCTAATATTATTCGTAAGGGACAAGCGGTAGAAAATGGATGGAAGTATTTGTCTACAAAAGTGAAGAAATGTCACAAAAATGCACTTTATGTTCCCTTTAATAAAAGCAGTACAGTATGTTGTTGCAAACTTCATCTTTAGTTACGGTTACCAAACGACAGTTAAGTTAGAGACGTCTTGGGAGAGGTCGGTCTTAGACGGGTAGACCACCTTCAGGTTCCCGTCCTGGTCGACGGTTCGAACCTGCTGGACGGTCAGCTCACTGGAGGCGTCCGTACCGACTGCCTGGTCCGGTGGTGGGACGTCCCCCTCTGCGCCGGACCCCGCCTCCTCCCGGTGCTCGGCTGTGAACTTGTTTAACTCGGCCATTTTCTGTGAGGACAGAGGAAGCAATGGAGATATAGTTCAAAGGTATTTCCCTAAATCTGCAGACACCAAAATAAAATCCTGCATTTGTTCAATACATACATCGTCTCTATTTCTTACCATAACTCAACCTAAGACTGAAAGATTGTAAAAGCATCATGCTGTGCAAAGTCAGCATATCACTGACTTTTTTTTACAATGCTGCTACAGAATGTTTCCAGTTATGGTAAAAATGTGATTATAACCATAGAAGAGGAAATCATTAAAACTTACTAGCAGGGCTGCACAATTATTCGAATTTGAATCGTGATCATGATTTTAGCAGCTACGATTAAATGAGAGTGATTGTCAGCAACATTTAAAAAACAGGCTCCGCTGCATTTCAAAGCAAGCACATTCACAACCAACCAGCAGGGGGCGACAGAGAGACAGTTTGCTCTGCCAGTAGCTCCCGAAAATATTAGGAAAAATAAATTAATTATTACATGGGTGCCATCCCCTCCCACACAGTTACAAACAAACAGTTGCGCGTTTTAACCCCGGAACCAACAGCAAACGCCCGAGTTGCACGGCAAAGCTACGTTGGTGTGCAGTGTGCACATTAGGGCTGTGAATCTTTGGCCATCACACGATACCATTCCATTTGATTCTTGGGGGGTGACAATTCACTTCAAAATCCATACTTTTTCCTAACATTGGATGCCAGTTCTATGATTAACTACATTCTTCCATAAAATAGATAACAGCTGTGACAAATTTCTATATTACTTAAAAAAACAAAACAGTAGTAGACCTAAGTATTCATTAAGTACCACCATAATGCCAACATTAATATACAGTAGTGTAGTAGACCTAAGTATTCATTAAGTACCACCACAATGACAACATTAAATACAGTAGTGTAGTAGACCTAAGTATTCATTAAGTACCACCACAATGACAACATTAAATACAGTAGTGTAGTAGACCTAAGTATTCATTAAGTACCACCATAATGCCAACATTAATATACAGTAGTGTAGTAGACCTAAGTATTCATTAAGTACCACCACAATGACAACATTAAATACAGTAGTGTAGTAGACCTAAGTATTCATTAAGTACCAGCATAATGACAACATTAATTACAGTAATGTAGTAGACCTAAGTATTCATTAAGTACCACCATAATGACAACATTAAATACAGTAGTGTAGTAGACCTAAGTATTCATTAAGTACCAGCATAATGACAACATTAAATACAGTAGTGTAGAAGACCTAAGTATTCATTAAGTACCACCATAATGACAACATTAAATACAGTAGTGTAGTAGACCTAAGTATTCATAAAGGAAGAAAAATAACAAAACAGTTTTTTTCTTAATAAAATTCTCCTCAAACATTTTGATTGATTGATTGATTGAAACTTTAATTAGTAGATTGCACAGTGCAGTACATATTCCGTACAATTGACCACGATAACACCCGAATAAGTTTTTCAACTTGTTTAAGTCGGGGTCCACTTAAATTGATTCATGATACAAATATATACTATCTTTATAATACAGTCATCACACAAGATAATCATCAGAGTATATACATTGAGGGGGGGTGGGGGGGGGGGGTTAGGTTTGGTTGATATCAACACTTCAGTCATCAACAATTGCATCATCAGAGAAATGGACATTGGAACAGTGTAGGACTGACTTGGTAGGATATGTACAGCAAGTAGTGGACATAGAGAGAGAGATCAGAAAGCATAAGAATAAGTATCTACATTTGATTATTTACAATCCGTGGAGGTAGGATGTAGAAGGGAGGGTGTTAGTTGAGGGTTGAAGTTGCCTGGAGGTGTTCTTTTAGTGCGGTTTTGAAGGAGGATAGAGATGCCCTTTCTTTTACACCTGTTGGGAGTGCATTCCATATTGATGTGGCATAGAATGAGAATGAGTTAAGACCTTTGTTAGATCGGAATCTGGGTTTAACATGGTTAGTGGAGCTCCCCCTGGTGTTGTGGTTATGGCGGTCATTTACGTTAAGGAAGTAGTTTGACATGTACTTCGGTATCAGGGAGGTGTAGCGGATTTTATAGACTAGGCTCAGTGCAAGTTGTTTTACTCTGTCCTCCACCCTGAAGTGGGTAGGAGTGAGGTGGGATCTGGGGTGGAGGTCTAGAAGTAATCTGACTAGCTTGTTCTGGGATGTTTGGAGTCTAGATTTGAGGGTTTTGAAAGTGCTAGGGTACCAGGAGGTGCATGCGTAATCGAAAAAGGGTTGAATGAGAGTTCCCGCTAGAATCTTCATGGTGCTTTTGTTGACCAGAGAGGAGATTCTATAGAGAAATTTTGTTCGTTGGTTGACATTTTTGATTACCTTGGTTGCCATTTTATCACAGGAAAGATTAGCCTCTAGAATGGAACCCAGGTAGGTGACCTCATCTTTCCTGGTGATAACAATGTCACCCACTTGTATAGTGAAGTCATTGACTTTCTTAAGGTTGATGTGGGACCCGAATAGGATGGATTCCGTTTTACCCAAGTGTATGGATAGCTTGTTGTCAGCGAGCCAGGTGCAAATTCTACAGAGTTCAGCACTGAGGATTTTCTCCACCTGTGACTTGTCCTTGCCGGATACCAGCAGGGCCGAGTCATCCGCAAACGGGAACAATTCACAGTCGCATGCTGATGACATGTCGTTTATGTATATTAGGAACGGTGAAGGCCCTAATATACTGCCTTGGGGGACTCCACAGCTTACTGAGAGGGGGGGGGGACACACGATGCTGTTCACCTCTACCACCTGTTTCCTCCCCTCCAAGTAAGATTGCATCCAGCTCGATGAGGTTTTATCAAATCCGATTGTTCTGAGCTTATCCAACAGTATAGCATGGTTAACGGTGTCAAAGGCCTTCTGAAGATCCAGCATGACCATGCCGCAGTATTTGCCCGCGTCCACCTCATGTTTGATGTGGTCGGTCAGATTGAGAAGGCATGTGTCAGTGGAGTGGTTAGTTCTGAAGCCGGATTGGAATTTGTATATGAGTTTATTAGTGGCAAGGTAACTATCGACCTGTTCATAAACTATTTTTTCCATTGCTTTCGAAATGGAACTGAGAATAGAAACAGGTCGGTAGTTGCCAGGTTCCAATTTGCTTCCTTTTTTAAAGAGCGGAGTTACTCTTGCTATCTTGAAATCTTTTGGTACTTGGCCTTGTGAAATTGAGAGGTTAATTATGTGTGAGATGATTGGGGCAATGGTGGTGGCAGAGTCCCTGAGGAATCTGGAGGGGATATTGTAAAAGCCGGTGGCCTTCTTTGGGTGGAGCGCGCTCAATTTTTTAAGCACCTTGTCAGCTGAGACCATTTCTAATTTGAAATCATTGTTGGATACTCCTAGCTTTCTGTAGAAGGCTTTAATGTGTTCTACACCAAAGCGACCAGAGTGGTGGGACAGCTTGTTGACTAGAGTTGTGACTATGCTGGTGAAAAAGGTGTTAAGTCTGCTTACTACCTCCATTTTGTCTGTAATGAGGGAGTCACCCTCCTTGATGTTGATGTTGGTGAGTCTGGTTTTAAGTTTCTGGCTGCAGCCAGGAAGCTGGTTGTTGAGGATTTTCCAGAGCTCACGTGGCTTATTTGTGTTTTCCTCTATTTTGTCGTAATGTAATTTTTTTTAAGGATTTAGTCAGTTTGGTTGTCTTATTTCTTAATTTATTGCATTGCTTTTTGAGTGTTGAAAGGAGTGATTTGAGGTTTTTATTGGGTTGTTTATCTACTTCGGTTTTACACTTTTGGTATTCGGAGTATTTTCTGTCTCTGTCTTTTATGGCAGCTAATAGGTCCGGATTCATCCATGGTTCAGAGCGGGCTTTGATCCTGACTGTTCTCACGGGAGCCATATCATTTAGTATTGCTAGGAACGCTGTTTTGAAGCGATCCCAAGCATCATCGACCAGGTTGCTCGTGAGCACAGGGGACCAGTCCCACTCACCTAATTTATGGAACAACATGGCACACAAACAATCTGAAATGCAGTGTCATGAGACTTTGAAAACTAAATTTTATACAGAGGATAAAAGTAAAGTATATTAAATGAGCTCAAATGTACCTACAAACGAGGCATAATGATGCAATATGTACATACAGCTAGCCTAAATAGCATGTTAGCATTGATTAGCTTACAGTCATGCACTGACCAAATATGCCTGATTACCGGTAGCACTCCAAGAAGTCAATAACATCAACAAAGCTCACATTTGTGTATTCACAAACAGTATAAAACATTTGGTGGACAAAATGAGACAAAAAAGGAGTGGAAGATTTTACATGTAAACAAACTGTTGCGTCACAGTCCACACTATGGTGAGTTGAAGAACAAAAAGGACGGTGTTCACCAAATACTCTCATCAGTGAAGCATACACACAAACATTAAACATTGGGCTTTCTAACAATTGGGAAGGTTTGTGTCATGTTTGTCCTCAAACAAAAAACATACTAAAACAAAAACATTATTTTCCCCCCATCTTTTTCCATTTTCAATACTTTTTTTAAAAAAAAATGCTTCAGGGAGCCACAAGGGTGGCACTACAGAGCTGCATGCGGCTCGAGAGCCGCGGGTTGCTGACCCCCGGTCTAAACCATCACAATGCATGCACCCTTGGTAGCAAACATGGCACCTGTTGTTTAGTTGTCCATTCTCTCTTTATACACGACTCTGCAGCCACATCTGTTGCCAGGGTTTTTTTCCCGCTAATATGTTTGACAATCACTGCACTACTGCATTTAAACCTTTCTGATATAAAAGTGTTCATATTCACCATAAACATGTGGGATTTGGTCTCTGCTGCTGTGCTGCAGCCTGTCCTGTTTTGGAGTTCTCACACACCTGCATGTTATTTGCACTTAGGCCTTATTTAGCCTTGATGTGTGTGCCCTTTGTGCCAGTTGATTGTTTGATGCGTCACACACCTTCTACGGGTGTCTTGCACACGCTCATGCTGCGTTCCATTTACCTCGGAAGTTAAAATTCAGAGCTGGGAATGACGTCACGGCCGAGTTGTGAGCGTTCTAGTTACTATGTTGGAAATCAAGATGGCCACATCCACAAAAACTATTTTAGTACTTGCCTTGTCTGAATATAAACAACCTTCAGACATTGATTGATTGAAACTTTTATTAGTAGATTGCACAGTTCAGTACATATTCCGTACAATTGACCACTAAATGGTAACACCCAAATACGTTTTTCAACTTGTTTAAGTCAATTCATGGTACAAATATATACTATCATCATAATACAGTCATCACACAAGTTAATCATCAGAGTATATACATTGAATTATTTACATTATTTACAATCCTGGGGGTGGGATGAGGAGGGTTTGGTTGATATCAGCACTTTAGTCATCAACAATTATATCATCAGAGAAATGGACATTGAAACAGTGTAGGTCTGACTTGGTAGGATATGTACAGCGAGCAGTGAACATAGTGAGTTCAGATAGCATAAGAACAAGTATATACATTAGAAATACATGGAGGTGGGATGGTGAATGAATAAACATGGTGAATTAAGAGAAAACACAGATGCTATTGCTAGCGATGTGAAATGAAATAAATGTAGTTTACACTACAGTGACGTTACTTTCTAAAAACGTACAATATGGCTGGTTTACTGCAACAAAACCTAACAGAAGTGCTAATAATAGATGTTATATAATCAGATATCATTGTTTACATCCAGGGCAGCCATCTTTGAAACAAACTCTGGGATTGTGGGGCGTTCTAGTTGAAATTCTGAATAGGAACTCATAATTTCCGACTTCCTAGTTCAAAAGGAACACACCATTAGTCTAGCTTCTTGTATCTCTCCTTTTGGCTCTTCAGACAGTTCACTTTTTCCAGAGGATCCGTCCCGGTTTTTCTCTTCTGTATTTTCCTACACTCCTGTTTTTTGTTCTCCACTCCTTCTGAGTGCCCTTTTTGTTATTAAACTTTGTTTTATTTTTCAATCTGTCTGTTTCTGCATTGGGGTCTTACTTCTGGTTCAGCCATCGAAACAACACACGCATTCACGCTTTCACTTCCACCTGGGTAAAGAAATACGGCCTTTTTTTGTTCCCAGTTGCAATGGTGAATCGTAGAATCAGCGCTCCATTGATCATGGCTTTTTTATTATGTTCTTAAATAGGAACTGCACTTTTTTGGGGGAGTTTCACAATGCCTATGTGAGACAAGACCACACGTGTTTTTCTCTTTGTTATGCTTTCTAAATCGTAAATAAACGCTAGCAAAAAGTGGCTAACAATGTACCTATTGGTAGGCAGCCACTGCAGTTGACATACTCCTCACAAAAGTAACAATTTATCCGTTGGTTTAAAGCTAACAAGGATTTCGGCAAAATGAGGGTAATACGTATTTGTTGTGGTCCTTCTGTATTTTCTGATGTACATACAGCGTGAGAAGCCTGCTTGTCACTAAACGCTGCCTGAATGTAGTGGCAGCAAAATTATACTTTGATGACAATGTTTTATTGTAAGCTTATGAGCTGGCGTATGTTTAGAACTATAATTAGACTTATTATTTTGGTTTATATTTCATCAGGAAAACTAACTTCAGAACGATGCCTTGGAATTGTAACTGCATGCGAAGTCTATTATATAATACTTACCAATGAGAATCAGAAAAAAAAATACAACTGGACAGCAGAGCTGTCATAATCAGTTCATTTATAAATGTTAAATTGAAAAGTTAAATTAAATGTATGAAACGATTAACATTTATTAACACACAAAAGTACCGACAATGAGTATAGGTATCAATTCCCAGGTGCTAGGATTTGGTACCATCAGTTGAAATGTGAAAGCCAAATTTGTGCACTCCATGTTGTGTACGTTGAGTAAAACATGTATTTTTCCTGACAGATGAAATTACCACCTGAAGGTGCCTTCGTCCATCGTATCACTTGCAGTAAGAATACAACAACCACAGATGGGGTGTGTTTAAAACTATATTTAGATGTATAATAGGAGGGTTTCATATGACGTCAAATCCGTTTTTTTTCTTCGCGGCTTAATTCACACAATGGTCTAGCAGCTTGAGTGTAGCATTAAAACAAGTCAGAGTGAGTGTAGAGTTTGATCAGAAAATGTCGTATTGCTGTTCTGTTCTTGGGTGTTCCAGTCGTTCAAATAGAGAGATAGGAAAGAGCTTTCATAGAGTCCCGAAAGAAGTGGCTCATAAAGGTAATAAAGTCAGGGAAAAAAACAAAAGTGCGTCGCAGGAAATGGCTCTTAAATATATTACTTTCATCGTCTTGCGGAATACAATCAGACCATGTTCGTGTCTGTAGCGATTGTTTTGTAAAATGCTTGTTTGAACATTTAATTTGTTTGCGAAACGTTCTGTGATGCAATCCAAAGAGAGTTAATTAGTTCTTCAAAAAATTACACAAATTGTTATTCTTATAGCCAGACCTGTGTGTTTAGTGTTGCCAATCAACTTATCGCCAGGTTCATGTCTACATTAGAACAACACATATCTTGTAAATGGTCTGTATTTATATAGCGCTTTACTGTACCTGGACTTTTACATTATACTTCACAACATTTTCACACAGTAGTGGAAACTTCCATGCAAGACAGTTAAAACCTTGATGTTTTGTGCCTGTGTCAATAGGTCAGATTCAACCAGTAACCCGCCAGTCAAGCCGCCCGAGTAGTAGAGATGTGCCGATTAGGGTTTTATGCTGCCACTTTTCAATACACTACTACTGCATTCAAACCTTTCTAAGAAGTGTTCATATTCACCGTACATATTTGGCATGTGGTCTCTGCTGCTGTGCTGCAACCTGTCCTGTTGTCAATTGCAGTACCTGTTTTGGAGTTCCGGGGCAGAGCCACTCTCACACACCTGCATGTTATTTGCACTTAGGCCTTATTAAGCCTTGATGTCTGTGCCCTCTGTGCCAGTTGATTGTTTGATGCGTCACACACTTCTTCTACGGGTGTCTCGCACACGCTCATGCTGCGTTCCATTTACCTCGGAAGTTAAAATTCGGAGCTCGGAATGACGTCACGGCCGAGTTGTGAGCGTTCTAGTTACGGGATCGGAAATCAAGATGGCCACATTCACGAAAACTATTTTAGTACTTGCCTTGTCTGAATATAAACAACTTATGGGAAAACATGGACTAGTTCTACAACCTTCAAACATGGTGAATGAAGAGAAAACACAGATGCTATTGCTAGCGAGGTGAAATGAAAAAACGTATAACAATACTTTGTATATGGCTGGTTTACTGTGACAAAAACTAATCAGAAGTGCTAATAGTGGATATTATAGAAGCAGATATCATTATTTACATCCAGGGCAGCCATCTTTGAAACAAACTCTGGGGTTGTGAGAATGCTAGGACTTACAGAGTCAGAAATATGACCTTGTGGGGCATTCTAGTTGAAATTCCGACCAGGAACTCAAAAATTCTGACTTCCCAGTTCAAAAGGAACACACCATTAGTCTGGCTCCTTGTATCTCTCCTTTTGGCTCTTTAGACAGTTAACTTTTTCCAGAGGATTCGTCCCGGTTTTTCTCTTCTGTATTTTCCTACACTCCTGTTTTTTGTTCTCCACTCCTTCTGAGTGCTCTTTTTGTTATTAAACTTAGTTTTATTTTTCAATCTGTCTGTCTCTGCTTTGGGGTCTTACTTCCGGTTCAGCCATCGTAACAAAACACGCATTCACGCTTTCACTTCCACCTGGGTAAAGAAAGCCGGCCTTTTTTTGTTCCCAGTTGCCATGGTGAATCGTACAATCAGCGCTCCATTGATCATGGCTTTTTTAATATGGTCTTTAACGGGGAAGTGTCTTTTTTGGGAGTTTCGCAATCCTTATATGAGACAAGAACACACACGTTTTTCTCTTTTTTATGCTTTCTAAATCGTAAATAAACACTAGCAAAAAGCGGATAGCAATATAGGTAATGAGAGTCATCTATTCCTAAAATATCTAAAATCCACCAACAATATTTACATGCCGTGACCTGCCTGTTAACAAGTATTAGCGACATTGTTATTATAAGAGCTAACGCAGAAGAACTATTTTTAGCAACACCGCGCCTTGATTAGGGAGGTAACGTAGCTGCTGCAGCTATTGACCTTCTGAGCTGATGTATCGCCTCTGAGTTGGTAAAAGTTTGTGCTTGATTATAAATCATGTCTCTCACTTGAATAGAAGGTTGTGGCTATAAGCCGAGAAGTTGATCAACTTTGAAATTCAACTTACACCCGAAGACAGTGCGAGGAAGGTGGTTGTTTGCTCCCAGCATTTTTTATCTGAGGAGTTTGGATTTTGATGAGTTCATCTCCCAAACGGCGAACACAAGTCTGGTGCTGAAACATATAAACATCCCATCGGGTCGGCATCCAAGTGAGAGCGGACATTGTACAGTAAGTGATTGTTTTATTATGTCCGTAGTTTGTATTTCTTGTTTAGCACTTAGCAATACCGCTAGAACTGAATCTGTTTATCACTCACCTTTTCAAACTTGTAGATTATCCTCCGTATTATCAGGCTAAAAATATTAGATTCTCATGTCATGTGCCAAAATGGCGGCGCTTACGCATGCAGGCTCCCTGCAACTTTGCACAATTGTATGTCTTTCAGTGTGTATTTATTTGTTTTTAGTCCGTCTTTGCAACAGACTCATCCAGTATACGCCGCAGGAACTGACTGATGCCAGGCTTCACCTAAACAATCAAGTTCTGCTGGCTTCCACCCAGACCTACAACGTCCTGCCAGAGATACCCAGGCTGGTGGGAGCTCCGTGGATTGGCCATGGCGGAGAGCAAAGGAAGTAGAAACAAGGCTGCAGAGTGGGCCTGCTTGCTTAGCGAAGGAGGAAACCACACCGATCTCCGCGACCATCCATCCTGCTCCTCACCACGAGATCTCTTGCCATCAAAATGGACGAGTTACGATCGCAGCTCGCCTACAACGGCACCAACCGTGAGTGTTGTCTGTTGAGTCCTACATCGCTCTGACCGGGACAAAAACTCTGGTAAGACCCGAGGGGGAGGTGTTTTCATGGGTTGGAATATTGTTGCTAATGTACATTTAAATACACTTTACACAGTGTCAAACTACAACTGCATTAAGCTGGCGACAGGCTGTGTGTGTGTACGGACCTCCTGACATGTCAAGCTGAACTCTTAGCAAGGATTCTTCTTGTTGTGAAAATCATGAAACTGTTATGGCTAACCCTGCCTTCCGCCCGAATGCAGCTGTTATGGCTATTCCTAATCACTGCACAGGACTGTGCTCTCTGTGTCTCGTCAACTCAGAACTACAAACCCCGTTTCCATATTAGTTGGGAAATTGTGTTAGATGTAAATATAAACGGAATACAATGATTTGCAAATTCTTTTCAACCCATATTCAATTGAATGCACTACAAAGACAAGATATTTGATGTTCAAACTCATAAACTTTATTTATTTTTTGCAAATAATAATTAACTTAGAATTTCATGGCTGCAACACGTGCCAAAGTAGTTGGGAAAGGGCATGTTCACCACTGTGTTACATGGCCTTTCCTTTTGACAACACTCAGTAAACACTTGGGAACTGAGGAGACACATTTTTTAAGCTTCTCAGGTGGAATTCTTTCCCATTCTTGCTTGATGTACAGCTTAAGTTGTTCAACAGTCCGGGGGTCTCCGTTGTGCTATTTTAGGCTTCATAATGCGCCACACATTTTCAATGGGAGACAGGTCTGGACTACAGGCAGGCCAGTCTAGTACCCGCACTCTTTTACTATGAAGCCACGTTGATGTAACACGTGGCTTGGCATTGTCTTGCTAAAATAAGCAGGGGCGTCCATGGTAACGTTGCTTGGATGGCAACATATGTTGCTCCACAACTTGTATGTACCTTTCAGCATTAATGGCGCCTTCACAGATGTGTAAGTTACCCATGTCTTGGGCACTAATACACCCCCATACCATCACAGATGCTGGCTTTTCAACTTTGGGCCTATAACAATCCGGATGGTTCTTTTCCTCTTTGGTCCGGAGGACACGACGTCCACAGTTTCCAAAAACAATTTGAAATGTGGACTCGTCAGACCACAGAACACTTTTCCACTTTGTATCAGTCCATCTTAGATGAGCTCAGGCCCAGCGAAGCCGACGGCGTTTCTGGGTGTTGTTGATAAACGGTTTTCGCCTTGCATAGGAGAGTTTTAACTTGCACTTACAGATGTAGCGACCAACTGTAGTTACTGACAGTGGGTTTCTGAAGTGTTCCTGAGCCCATGTGGTGATATCCTTTACACACTGATGTCGCTTGTTGATGCAGTACAGCCTGAGGGATGGAAGGTCACAGGCTTAGCTGCTTACGTGCAGTGATTTCTCCAGATTCTCTGAACCCTTTGATGATATTACGGAGCGTAGATGGTGAAATCCCTAAATTCCTTGCGATGGCTGGTTGAGAAAGGTTTTTCTTAAACTGTTCAACAATTTGCTCACGCATTTGTTGACAAAGTGGTGACCCTCGCCCCATCCTTGTTTGTGAATGACTGAGCATTTCATGGAATCTACTTTTATACCCAATCATGGCACCCACCTGTTCCCAATTTGCCTGTTCACCTGTGGGATGTTTTGGCAAGCTAGGTAATGTTTGCTGTGGTCTGGAACAACATGTCACGCAAACAACTATCAGAAATGCAGCCAATATTACATACAGATAATGTGTCATGACACATGCAAAACTAAATTATATACTGAAAGGATGCAGATGTGATTAAAAGAGTTCTTTCTCTATTCATAGTCATGTTTGGTTTAGCTAGTGTTTTTCCATGTATACTCTGTATACCAGTTTCTCTTTGTCTTCAGATTGTCTGGTTTATGTCTCAAGTTTGGAATGTGAGAAAGATGCACCCCCCTCCTTATCTTATCAGTGTTGGGGAAGGGGGAGGCATTCCTTTCTGGGGGGAGGGGGACCGTTTACGGATTCAAGAAGTAGACTCTTTCCGTTTGAATGCCAGATCAACTAGAGCTTCCGATATTGATTGATTGATATATTTTTATTTCAAATATGCATAAAAACAAGAGCAGGCCTGATCCAATACAGTGCTATAGCCTTAACAGCCATTACAACAAAATGAAAACAATGGAGCATAAAAAACAAAAACAAATGAGCATTGGACTTTCTTTTTCTTTTTTTTTCTTTTTTTACATATTTGAAAAGGAGTGAGAGGAAGTTTACACTTATTTAATCCCACCCCTTTTCTTTAAATCATAAATTACTCTGAGCTAGAACTACCTATTCACTCAATGTACAAACTTAATGAACTTGTATATACTGTACACACATTATAGATATATATGCACACTACACACATACATAGCCACACCATTACCACTAGTGATCATGGAAATGGTATCATGCCACCACAGCAACACCACTGCCTCAATGGGCAGCCCCGCACTCTTCTGTAACACAAACAAGCCAATATCAAAGCCCTTCTTCATCTCTGTACCCCTGGAATACCATGTACTTATACCTCTTTTTAAACTGGTTTATGTTTGGACATTGCTTTAACTCCACATTCAAACCATTCCATAATTTCACTCCACAAATTGAAATACCAAAAACTTTGAATGGTCGTTCTATAACTAAGCATTTTGAAATTTAAATTCCCCCTTAAACTATAACCGCCCTCTCATGTGCTGAACAATTTTTGAATGCTTCCTGGGAGTTTATTTATTTTGGCTTCATACATTATTTGTGCAGTTTGATACAAAATAATATCATTAAATTTCAATATTTTTGACTGTAAGAATAGTGAGTGAGTATGGTCCAGATATCCAACCTTGTTGATGATCCGTCCAGCTCTTCTCTGAAGTATAGTTATTGAATTTAATGAGATTTTATAATTATTCCCCCAGACTTCCACACAGTAGGTTAAGTATGGTAAAACTAATGAACAGTAAAGAATGTGGAGTGATTTGTGATCCAGAACCGGCTTTGCTTTATTTATTACTGAGATGCTTCTTGACAGCTTAGATTGTACATGTTTTATATGCGATTTCCAGTTAATTTGGTCGTCAATTGTAACTCCAAGGAATTTTATTTCAAAAACCCTTTCAATATCCACCCCATCTATTTGTATCTGCACCCTTGTTTCACGTGTCCTCTTTCCAAACAGCATTAACTTAGTCTTAGTCAGGTTTAATGACAATTTATTATAGTCACCAAGTTTTTAGTTTACTCATTTCTTCCATAATGACTTCCTGCAATTGATTTAAGTCATCCCCTGAACAAAAAATGTCCATGTCATCAGCAAATAACACTAATTTCAATAATGTAGACACTTTACATATATCATTGATATACAGCAGGGGTCACCAACGCGGCCTGTTCTGAAAATAGCTGAAATAGCAGCACTTACCAGTGAGCTGCCTCTATTTTTTAAATTTTATTTATTTACTAGCAAGCTGGTCTCGCTTTGCCCGACATTTTTAATTCTAAGAGAGACAAAACTCAAATAGAATTTGAAAATCCAAGAAAATATTTTAAAGTCTTGGTCTTCACTTGTTTAAATAAATTCATTTATTTTTTTACTTTGCTTCTTATAACTTTCAGAAAGACAATTTTAGGAAAAAAAATACAACCAGGGACGGCGTGGCGAAGTTGGTAGGGTGGCTGTGCCAGCAATCGGAGTGTTGCTGGTTACTGGGGTTCAATTCCCACCTTCTACCTTCCTAGTCACGTCCGTTGTGTCCTTGGGCAAGACACTTCACCCTTTGCCTCTGATGGCTGCTGGTAGCGCCTTGCATGGCAGCTCCCGCCATCAGTGTGTGAATGTGTGTGTGAATGGGTAAATGTGGAAATACTGTCAAAGCGCTTTGAGTACCTTGAAGGTAGAAAAGCGCTATACAAGTACAACCCATTTATCATTTATCATTTAACCTTAAAATGATTTTTGGATTTTTAAACGCATGTAACTTTTTACCTTTTAAATTCCTTCCTCTTCTTTCCTGACAATTTAAATAAATGTTCAAGTAAAAGAAAAATTTTTATTGTAAAGAATAATAAATACATTTTAATTTAATTCTTCATTTTAGCTTCTGTTTTTTCGACGAAGAATATTTGTGAAATATTTCTTCAAACTTATTATGATTAAAATTCAAAAAAATTATTCTGGCAAATCTAGAAAATCTGTAGAATCAAATTTAAATCTTATTTCAAAGTCTTTTGAATTTCTTTTAAAATTTTTGTTCTGGAAAATCTAGAAGAAATAATGATTTGTCTTTGTTAGAAATATAGCTTGGTCCAATTTGTTATATATTCTAACAAAGTGCAGATTGGATTTTAACCTATTTAAAACATGTCATCAAAATTCTAAAATTAATCTTAATCAGGAAAAATTACTAATGATCCATAAATTATTTTTTTAATTTTTTCAAAAAGATTCAAATTAGCTAGTTTTTCTCTTCTTTTTTTCGGTTGAATTTTGAATTTTAAAGAGTCGAAATTGAAGATAAACTATGTTTCAAAATTTTATTGTAATTTTTTTTGTGTTTTCTCCTCTTTTAAACCGTTCATTTAAGTGTAAATATCATTAATTATTAATAATAACATAGAGTTAAAGGTAAATTGAGCAAATTGTCTATTTCTGGCAATTTATTTAAGTGTTTTTAAACTGGTAGCCCTTCGCATTAATCAGTACCCAAGAAGTAGCTCTTGGTTTCAAAAAGGTTGGTGACCCCTGATATACAGGATGAACAGTTTTGGCCCCAACACTGACCCCTGGGGGACACCACAAGCAATATCCAAACATGATGAACAGCAATCCCCCAACTTCACAAACTGTTGTCTCTTATTTAAGTAACTTTTAAGCCAGTCTAGTACAACTCCCCTGATTCCATACTTTTCCATTTTATTGATTAATATATCATGGTTAATTGTGTCAAATGCTTTTTTTTTAGATCAATAAATATTCCCATTGCATATTGTTTCTTTTCTATGGCATTTGTGATTTCCTCTACTGTTTCAACTATTGCCATTGATGTAGATCTGTTTGATCTAAACCCATATTGACAGTCAGAGAGTCATTTATGTTTTTCTTTAAATGTATCTAACCCGTTATTGAATAGTTTTTCTAATATTTTAGAGAATTGTGGAAGTAAAGAGACAAGTCTATAGTTTGTGAAGTGGTGCTTGCTCCCAGTTTTAAACAGAGGTATAACTTTAGCTATTTTCATTTCATTTGGAAATGCGCCGGTTTGAAATGACAAATTACAGATATATGTTAATGGTTTTGATATCCCTGTAATGACCTTTTTCACCAATGCCATACTAATGTCATTGGAGTCAGTGGACATTTTGTTCTTACATTTGTTTACAATATCCAACACTTCTTCTTCACCCACTGCATTTAAAAACATAAAATTGGGATTTCTCTCCAACAATCCCTCCATATTTTTACCATTTGTCCATGGATCTGGGATTTTTTTCTGCAAGTTCGGGTCCAATACTTACAAAGAATTTATTGAAGGCATTAGCCACATCTTCAATATTATCATTTTATTTATTTAGTAATTTATTATAATAATCTCTTATTTGACCTTATAATATGAGTTAATTTGTTTTTATTTTTTTATTATTATTATTTTATTATTTTATTTTCTGCTTCTTTTGTTTTCAATCTTATAAGTTCCCTGTAAAGAGTGTTTTTCTTTTTGCAAGCATTTTGCAATCCCTTTGTGATCCAAGGACAATTAGTATATTTTCTTTTACTGGTGCATTCTTTTATTGGGCAATTTTTATCATATAATGACCTAAATATTCTCAAGAATATATTGTAAGCACTATTAACATCACCATTTTCATAAATTACATCCCAATTCTGCTCCAGTAAATCATGTTTAAATGAACTAATGGATTCCTCTGATCTCGTTCTTCTGTATTGGGTTGGCTTTTCTAATTTTTTTGTCCTGTAGTTTCCATTAAATATCAGAAGAACTGGGAGGTGGTCAGTGATATCGTTTAAACAATAGCCCACTTACGGTCTTTTTCTCAATATCATTAGTGAATGTTGTCGATTAGAGTGGCAGAGTGAGACGTAATTCGACTGGGTCTGGTGATTTTGGGATATAGACTCATACTGTACATTGTGTCAATGAAACTATCTATATCTTTATTTTTACTGGAATTTAACGTGTCAATATTAAAGTCTCCACAAATGAAGACAGCTTTATTAACGTTACTCTCCTTTGAAAACAGGCATTCCATCCAATCTGTAAAACGTACAATGCTTGTACCTGGCGATCTGTATATACAACTAATAATGACATTTCTACTTTTTTCCATACACATTTCAACTGTTAGACATTCAAGTAGGTTATCAACCACAGTTGTCATATCATCCAGACGTTTGAATCTCAAGGTGTTATCCACATAGATTGCCACCCCTCCACCCCCCTTGTTTTGTCTATTTATATTAATAAAGTCATAACCATCCAGTTCAAAATCTGTCACTTTTTCACTGTTAATCCAAGTTTCAGAAACTGCAATTATGTTAAATGGTTGTGAAAAGGTGTGTAAATAGTCCTTGATGTGCTTGAAATTCCTGTTTAGGCTTCTACTATTGAAATGGGTATTGAAATGGATAATGGACAATTTGCCTTTAGTAATAATATTCTGGTTGTACTGTTCATTGGTGTAGTAGCAGCAGTTGTCATTGATATTGAGGAGGAAATTATTGTCCGGGTCTATATCATGTTCCAAGTCTTGTAAGTGGTGCTCAGTGTATTGAGATGCTTTCAACTGTACATTGTCATATTCACTTACCAACTGAATTATGTGGCTAGTGTCATCTTGCGTATTGTCATTGTGTGTCATGATTGTGTTTAATCGCTTTTACCTTGCAGTCCAGTTCATACCTCATATTCGTTCAGATCTTCGATGTTTCTAATCAGCAGCACTTTGGCGTTCTCCAAAGTACCGTTGAGTTTGATGAATACTTTACAGTTCGCAGTCCAAGTTTGTAGAATTTTCTTCTCTCTCCTCATTTGGCGTGCTTTTCGGGCTATATCAGCATTTCGTTTGGTCAAATGGTCGTTCATGTATACGTTTGTTCCTTTTAGCTTTCTTCCCTGTTTTAGCAACGCGATCTTGTGCTTTCTGTTGACAAATCTCAGAACTGCGCTCGGCTTGTCGTTTGTTCCTCTACTGGGCAAAAATTGACATGCTTCGATGCTGTTGCAGTCCAGTTGTATGTCCTTGGACTGCATGAAGACCGCCACCTGTCGCTCCATTGAAATAACATCCAACTCCGCCGGCTCCCCTCCATTCGCTGGGGTTACTGCTCGTGCGTAAGACCGGGGTTTGATGCTAAGTCCGGTGATGATCACATCATTGATCCGTGTGTACTGCTCAATATCAGCAACTCTGTTCTCCAGAATTGCGATTTTTTTTTAAAATCTTTTTCCAAATTTTTAGCCCTCATCTGATCCAGCTGCACAACAAGGGCCATGATGGTTTTCTGCTGCTCCTTGATCGTAGCAACTTCCTCGATCAGAGTGTCGATTGACTTTTTAAGTTCGCTATAATCAGCCTTGGGCGCCATCCCGTCTTTGTAACAGTTACTCTAGACATTCACTTGTTAGATTATTTGCAAACTTTCTCCTTACATTATTAAACTTAAATGTTTGAAGTAAAATTCGCGAGCGCCGGTTCAGCTACCGGAACAGGAAGTCTTACATTTTACATATGAATGTATTGGTTGAGTTGAACTCCCAGAGCTTTGGAATAAACTAGAAAATATTCCAATTCTGTCTTGACGGTCCTTCTTACTCAGCATATATGTCATCGAAAGAACTTGGGATTGACCAGTAACTTAGATTCCCTGGGAGGAAGAACTGGTCCGACGCAACAATTCAAAGACGATAAAAGTAAAGGATATTAAATGAGCTCAATTATACCTACAAATGAGGCATGATGATGCAATATGTACATACAGCTAGCCTAAATAGCATGTTAGCATTGATTAGCTTGCAGTCATGCACTGACCAAATATGCCTGATTAGCACTCCAACAAGTCAATATCATCAACAAATGAGACAAAAGAGTGGAAGATTTTACATGTTGACAAACTGTTGCGTCACAGTCCACACTATGGTGAGTTCAAGAACCGCAGAAATTAGTAGGACAAAACGATGTTTACCAAATACTCTCATCAGTGAAGCATACACACAAACATTAAAAAGTGGGCTTTCTAACAATTGGGAAGGTTTGTGTCATGTTTTTCCTCAAACAAAAAAATATACTAAAACAAAAACATTATTTTCTCTCCATCTTTTTCCATTTTCAATCCTTTTTAAAAAATGTTTCAGGGAGCCACTAGGGCAGCACTTAAGAGCCGTGGGTTGCTGACCCCACTTTAGGCAGTAGCCATCCGATTGGAGATTGAGACCAAGGCTGTAATTTTCATTTGTAACCTTTTTTGAATAAATGTTTTTGCAGAAGGACCTGACCTCTAACTGTTCAGTTGAAGAGCGTGGGCAGAGTCTGCATGAAGTCTGGTGCCGAAACTGCAAAGTTGTATAAAGCTGCTGTTCCCCGGACTTGGAGGCGGTGTTTGTACGTTGCAGACCAGACTAGTCTACCTCCCATGGGAGCGAGCAGTAGCCATTGTTACAGCTGTTTATATTCCACCCGATGCATATATCAGCACTGCTCAGCCAGATTCCTCACATGCTAACCCAGTGGTTCTCAAATATTTCTGTTATGCTCCCCCTAGGAAGAAGAAAATATTTTGCGCCCCCGTGACTATAAATAGTATAATTTGTCTATAAAATTGTTATAACTGTACCTCTGCATAACATTGTAAGTTGTATAAGCGTCATCATATTCTGCTACGGCAAAAAAAGCATGTTCCCTTAGGTCACACGCATCTTCTCTGGTATCGCACCACGCTCCCACCGCCCCGCTATTTGGGAAGGACTGTGCTAACCCAATCAACAACGGGCCCATCCAGATGGATTTCATATAATCGCTGGGGACTTTCATAAGGCATGGTTAAAGATTGTTTTTGCCAAACTCCACTAGCATGTCAAATGTGCAAGTAGGAAAAAAAACACACTTTACCATGTTTATACAAATATTAAGCATGGCTACGGAACGACCCTTCTCCCACGCCAAGGACGGTCTGATTCCCTCTCCCTGCTACTCAACCCGGCCTTCACCCCTCTTAGAAAACAGACAAAACCCACAACACTAACCATTAACACCTTATCTGCTGATGCACTTCCCCAGCTACACTACAAGACTGCTTTGCCTGTACAGACTGGAATGTGTTTGACAAGAGAGACCTTGAGGACCACAGAAACAGTGTTTTTCTACATACAAATCTGTTCAGAAAATGTCAGTATGGACAAACTAGTCCAGTTTTTCCCAAATAATAGGAAACCCTGGGTGACATCTGATCAGAGCCCGCAAATCTGCTTTCAGGTCAGGGGACAGGACACAGTACAATACAGCCAGAACGGGTCAGAGGAGAGGCATCCACCAAGCAAAGCTGGACTACAGGATGAAAATAGAGGCCCATCGACAGGAAACGACCCCCGGAAGATCTGAAGGAGATTGCAGGCCCTGACCAACTACAGAGGGCAGAGTCCATCCCCCAATACCCAACCAACAGCAGTATATCCCTGGTAGAGGACTTAAACCCCTTCTTTGAGGTGAGGCAGACTCTGACAGCAGTAAACCCCCGAAAAGCTCCTGGACCGGATGACATCCCAGGGTCTGTGATCAAGGCGTGTGCTGGTGAGATGGCAGGGATCATCACCAAGTTGTTTAACATCTCCCTGTCCCGCAATACCCTCAAATCTGCCAAATCATTCCCATTCCCCCAAAAAACTTCTTAAGACTGCCTCAATGACTACAGACCCATAGCCCTTACGTCTGTAGTCATGAAATGTTTCAATTTTTATCAATCAATCAATGTTTACTTATATAGCCCTAAATCACGAGTGTCTCAAAGGGCTGCACAAGCCACAACGACATCCTCGGCTCAGATCCCACATCAGGGTAAGGAAAAACTCAACCCAATGGGACAATGAGAAACCTTGGAGGGCACCACAGATGTGGGGACCCCCCCCCTGGGCGACCGGTGCAATGGACGTCGAGTGGATCTAGCATAATACTGCGAGAGTCCAATCCATAGTGGATCTAACATAATAGTGAGAGTCCAGTCCATAGTGGATCTAATATAATAGTGAGAGTCCGGTCCATAGTGGGGCCAGCAGGAGACCATCCCGAGCGGAGACAGGTCAGCAGCGCAGAGACATCCCCAACGGATGCGCAGACAAGCGGTCCACCCCGGGTCCCGACTTTGGACAGCCAGCACTTGTGGCCACCAAATGTTTAAGCCTCTCGTTTCAAGCCCCCACCAGTTTGCTTACAGAGGGAACAGATCGACGGAAGACGCCATCGCTCTGACACTACACGCCGCGCTGAATCACCCAGCAAACGGGGATTTACGTGAGGCTGCTCTTAGTGTACGACAGCTCATCTTTCAATATCGTCATACTGGACAATCTGGTTTCAAAACTATGTTCTGCAGATCCCCACCTATACCAGCCACTGCATAAAAGACTTCCTTTAAAAACCACCCTCAGCATGTTAAACTTGGCCCGCATCTCTCTTCAACCCTCCTTTTTGTCCGTTTCTGTACACCCTGTACACCTCAGTTCCACCCAACAGATGCGTAATCAAGTTTACAGATGACATCACCGTGGTTGAGCGCACGAGACGGCATACAGGGCAGAGATCAGCAACCTGACTAGGTGGTAGGAAAACAAAATAACTCATTGTGGACTTCAAGAGACACAACCACATCCATGCCCCTTCCTCATAAACGGCAAAGTGTCTCCTCAATCAAGTTTCTGGGCTTTACCATCTTGCAGACCTTTCCTGGTCTTTTAACATCAAGGCCCTGGTGAAGAAGGCCCAGCACCGTCTGCACTCCCTCCGTATCCTCAGGAAAAACAAACTGTACCAAAAGCTGCTGCTGGCCTTTTTCTTCTGCTCTGTGGAGAGTACATTCACATACTCTGAGTGTGTGGTACCCAGGTTCTACAGTGGAACAGAGGCTCATAAAAACAGCACTGAACATCATTGGAGGTCTCCAGATCGCGCTGCTTAAAAAAATATGACGACAATCACTGGCGACCCCTCTCACCCCACCCACCACCTGTTTCACCTGTTTCCCCCTCGGGACACCACTTCAGGTCAATACGATCCCACACCACCAGATTTACAAAGAGTTACTTCCCATGGGCCATACAAACTGCAAACACATGAACTGTCCCCCAAAGAGAAAGACGTAGGTGTGCTTCTCTCACATAAGGACTGTGAATGATAGGCAACATTCCAAAAAAAGTGCACTTCCCCTTTGACTCAGAGTCAACATACCCAGGGTTGATTGAACTAACTGATCAGCTGTTTCCTTTTTGAGGGAAAATCAACTCAGACTTGAGGTTTAGACTCAGTTTGTTGGAACCTGCTACCTAAAATATGGACTGTTCAGATTGTCTTAGAAGACGTTTCACCTCTCATTGCCTGCTTCATCAGTTCATGCTCACATACTGAAATAGGTGAGCTCTGGTGTGAGAGGATGGTGCAGGATCCAAAGTAGTTCTCTTCCAAAGGCAAGGCCATGCCTGTTGTATCTTAAAATCTGTCGTTTTGCAACACAATTACAAAACCGCACCCTTGTGAGACCTGTGGTTATCTCAGGACTAATTATGATTGAAAACTTGACTGAACACAGAAGTATTTGTCTTTTTTCTGGAGCCCGGACTGAATGAAAACCTTATCACTGTAACGCTAAAACAATTATCCCGTCACATCATTGGATGTCGTCTTCTTTTTATGTGTCAGGTGGGGGTGGTCGCAGCTCGCTGCGCGGTTGTTCTTCCAGTGCAAAGACGGCTCCGGACGACAGCGTGAAGGTAGGCTCTGATTTATTAGACATAAATCACTCAAACTACCACAAACGCAAACAATAAAGCAAAAAAGGCAAGCGTGCCTAAAACACAAGTGAAGCTGCTACTGAGCAGAAGCTATGGCATGGGCAAGGACAAAACTTACTTGACATGAACACTTTTGACATGAACAAGACGTAACCAGTATGACAGAAGTACAATGCAGGCAGAACGAGTGATCAGAAAGAAAGGCTTAAATAACACAGACATGATTAACAACAGGTGCGTGACTCAAAATGTGAAACAGGTGCGTGACATGACAGGTGAAAACTAATGGGTTGCAATAGAAACAAAACAAGGGAGTGAACAACCAGGAACTAAGAAAGTGTCCAAAAAACAAACAGAACATGGCCAAACAAAAACATGATCAACACAGACATGTTTAGATTATGTTTATTTTCAGATAAATTCTAATCTTTTCAATAATTGGTTGCAATTTTGTAGGAATGTGAACTTAAACTCTCTGTTCAGAAGGCACAAGTCTACGCGAGATGAAGTAAATATACTGACACAGCATCAAAGGACAATCGATTATTAGATCTAAATGCCTTTTTGTTTTTTATCACAGATTCTCTCACTAAGATTGCACTTTGCTCTTGTGTTGTTGGTATGTGAGGGAACTTCCCTGACAATAATTATCCAGTAAATGTACCAGTTACGGTTAATTCTCAAGTCTTTCCTTGAGTAAGAGTTCTCACAATAGCTTTTTTCAGTAGTTATGCAATGAACCGCCAAAACTTCCGCGTCATTGCTAACATCACAAAGAAATTAATGTGTTGCGTCACCCTCTATTTCCTGCTTGTGAAGTATTTAGGTGAGTCCCTTAGGTCTGTCACAATACACAGTAAGTTGTGGAGAAGCAACACAGTCATAGTTAATTTCAGACATGTTAAAAAAAAAGAAGAAGAAATTTAATAAAAGAGAAGATAATCAGAATACTAGTACAGTAAACTATACAAAATGATGAAAACACATTCACAATCAAAACAATACATAATGATTAGGTTTTTTATGATCAAAAGCAGTGGGAACAGGTAAAACTAATTTACTCCCACCCTTATTCATAAATTAACTACCAACAACTCATTTTATTTTGATATATCGTCAATCCTCTCTCTTTCGATGTCAACCCCATCCAACTGAATCTGTATTTTATTGTATTCTATTGTGTTTTGGATCTTGATTTCCCAAAGAGTATAATTTTTATTTTAAGTTTAATGATCAGTTATTTATATCAATCCATTATCTAAATTGGATTCAATTTGTATTTACTTCTCGCAGTACAAGTTGCAAGTCACTATTAGAAACAAAAACGATAAGTGTCATCTGCAAATGGCAAATGGCTTTGATAACTTGCACAGATCATTGATATTGGTTATAAAATGAACAATTTAGGTCCCAATGTTGACCCCGGGGGGACGCCACAAGTAACGTCAAGACATACTGAACAATAATCAGCCAACTTTACAAACTGCTTTCTGTTGTTTAGATAACTCCTCACTCAGTCCAATACTTTCCCCCTTAAAGGCCTACTGAAAGCCACTACTACCGACCACGCAGTCTGATAGTTTAAATATCAATGATGAAATCTCAACATTGCAACACATGCCAATACGGCCGGGTTAACTTATAAAGTGCAATCTTAAATTTTCCGCGAAATATCCAGCTGAAAACTTCTCGATATGATGACGTTTGCGCGTGACGAAGCAGACGTTTTGGAATAGCACGGTGGCCACCTTAAATTGTCTGTTTTCACCACATAATTCCAGATTATTCTGGACATTTGTGTTGGTGAATCTTTTGCAATTTTTTTAATGGACAATGAAGACAGCAAAGAAGAAAGCTGTAGGTGGGATCGGTGTATTAGCGGCTGGCTGCAGCAACACAACCAGGAGGACTTTGAGTTGGATAGCAGACGCGCTTCCGACGCTAGCCGCCGACCGCACCGATGATCGGATGAAGTCCTTCGTCGTGCCGTCGATCGCTGGAACGCAGGTGAGCACGGGTGGTGATGAGCAGATGAGGGCTGGCGTAGGTGGAGAGCTAATGTTTTTAGCATAGCTCCGTCGAGGTCCCGTAGCTAAGTTAGCTTCAATGGCGTCGTAAGCAACAGCATTGCTAGGCTTCGCCAGGCTGGACAGTATTAACCGTGTGGTTACAGGTCCAGGGTTTGGTTCGGTGTCTCCTGATAGTAGAAGTAATAATAGTATTGTTGATCTTCTGTCTATCCTTCCAGTCAGGGGCTTATTTCTTTTGTTTCTATCTGCAGTTAAGCCCGATGCTTTCACGTTAGCTCCGAAGCTAAAGTGTTTCGCCGATGTATTGTCGTGGAGATAAAAGTCACTGTGAATGTCCATTTCGCGTTCTCGACTCTCATTTTCAAGAGGATATAGTATCCGAGGTGGTTTAAAATACAAATCCGTGATCCACAATAGAAAAAGGAGAAAGTGTGGAATCCAATGAGCCCTTGTACCTAAGTTACGGTCAGAGCGAAAAAAGATACACCCTGGCGTCCTGCACTGCACTCTAATCCTTCACGGTCACTTTCCTCATCCACAAATCTTTCATTCTCGCTCAAATTAATGGGGTAAATGTCGCTTTCTCGGTCCGAATCACTCTCGCTGCTGGTGTAAACAATGTGCAGATGTGAGGAGCTCTTCAACCTGTGACGTCACGCTACTTCTGGTACAAGCAAGGCTTTTTTTTATCAGCGACCAAGAGTTGCGAACTTTATCGTCGATGTTCTCTACTAAATCCTTTCAGCAAAAATATGGCAATATCGCGAAATGATCAAGTATGACACATAGAATGGATCTGCTATCCCCGTTTAAATAAGAAAATCTCATTTCAGTAGGCCTTTAATGTCATATCGTTCCAGTTTATTACTGATATGTTATGGTTTATTGTATCAAATGCTTAATGAATATTCCTTAGTGATCTCTTCAACAAATTATATTGATCCATTTGTTTTGTTGTTCTGTTCTTTCATTGTGTAGCTCATTATTGTTGATGAATTTGTCCAATCGATTATTAAAACATTTGTCTAATATTTTGGAACATTGATTGCCCACATATTGCAACGTGATGAAAAAGATTCATAGATTTGAGTTTAGAAAAATAAATACCCGTATTTCCTTGAATTGCCGCCGGGAATATAGTATTCGCCTGCCTAGAATTACAGCCGGGTCAACTCGTTTTGCAAAATAATTAGCGCATGCTTGGCACTTCCGCCGGGTCAAATATGAGTCATTAAATGACTTCCGCCTCCTGGTGGTAGAGGGCGCTAGTGATCCTTCTTGCGACTGCTGATACTGCAGAAGAAGACAACAAGCAGCAAGAGTGAGGAGCCATTGTTTGCTTGCACTTTTACCATGGAGGATTACATATCTAAAATAAAACAGTTTTCTAAACTGGACTTTCAATCGAAGCAGGAGGTAATACTTAAAGGAAGATCTCCATCGAGACAGAGAGACTTTTAAAACTGAAGAAAGATAAGGAAGACTTCTATAGGAGCTGCGCATGGACTCATTTATACCTAAAGGTAAGACCATAATAACGTTTTTTTTATTAAATGTGCTTTTCATGATAAGGTAAGCGCCGGAGTGAGAAGAGGTTTTAAAATAATTAACGCATGCTTGCCAATCCCGCATGCTTTTGGTAAACGCAGGAGTGAGAAGAGGTTTTAAATTAATTAGCACCCCTGCGGCTATTCAAGGAAATACTGTACATCTAAATCAAAACCTTTTAAAAAAAACGTGGTCAATCTAAAGCAGTGGTTCTTAACCTGGGTTCGATCGAACCCTAGGGGTTCGGTGAGTCGGCCTCAGGGGTTCGGCAGAGGTCAAGAACACCCAACTCATCGTGTAAATAGAAACTTCTCTCTATCGGCGTATTATGGATACCCCCAAACAATGTTCCCTGTAATTTTCCATCTGATTTGCAGGTGTGTAATTTCTTGTGAGTTCATGTGTTGGCTTTGTTCTTTGAACAAGGAGATGCTCATGCACGGTTCATTTTGTGCACCAGTAAAAAAAACATAAGTTTGTCTTGAATTTGAAATATTTTTTTATTAATTTTTCACTAAAGAAGGGTTCGGTGAATGCGTATATGAAATTGGTGGGGTTCGGTACCTCCAATAAGGTTAAGAACCACTGATCTAAAGGAATCCTTATTTACAACACCATTTTTGCAGGCCAGAGGGGGCAGGCTCCAAGCGGTGAGTGGGCGTGGTGTTTGATTGACAGCTTCTGGGCTAATATAAAAAAAGGGATGCTTCTTCCATTGCCACTGGTGCACACTGCTCAGCCTTGACTGGATCACCTGAACCATGCACTGCCTCAGACTCAGCTCAGCACTGTGTGAGTACTCTACTCTGTATGTCTATATCTACATCAAGTTGAATTGGGAAACTGACAGCGTTGTGTTCTTTTCCCAGTGCTGATAGCAACATGTTCCCTCATCACAGCAGGTGACTATCAAAGTTCATGTGTTTTAATGCACTTAGTGTCTTTATTATTATTAATGAGAGATATTATCCGACTAATTTACTTTGTGACCGTGACAAAGCTTGGCACTTCTCCCAACAGGACTGAATCACATAATTATGTTATAGTACCTGGACGTTTCTTACACCTGTCAATGTAAGTCGTTTAGCATATTTACAGTAGCATGGGGTTTTATGACATATAGCACCAGTTACCAAAGTGGTGTTCTTGTTTTTCAATGGTTCAACTGTCACGCTGTCTTTCTCACTACTCTTGTATCATTTTGTAAAACCAACGTTTTTCTAGGGACCCATTTAATCTGATTATGATGAATATCTAACTTATAAATGTTTTTTTTTTATTGATAACATTTATTTTTAAGTGCCAATGATTGGTAAAATTATCCTCTGCATTTGATCCATCACCCTTGATCACCCTCTGGGAGGTGAGGGGAGCAGTGGGCAGCAGCGGTGGCCGCGCCCGGGCATCATTTTGGTGATTTAACCCCCAATTCCAACCCTTGATGCCGAGTGCCAAGCAGGGAGGTAATGGGTCCCATTTTCATAGTCTTTGGTATGACTCGGCCGGGGTTTGAACTCACAACCTACCCATCTCAGGGCGGACACTCTAACCTAGCAGTACAGGTTTCATTTCAAGTAAGATAGAACATAAGTTACATTTATTGAGTTATCTGTTGCAAGATACTTCCGTGTTTGGCAGCTCAACTTCAGAAACGTTTGAAACGGAGCCACCAGGAATTTCCTGGTTTCGTAAGGTCGATGATGTCATCACTGACAACATCAGACCATACCATCCAACAGTTTAGTTGTTTTTTTCCTTAGTTAAGCTTCTGTTAGACATAGGAGAAATATGTGTACTGTCGATGGCATCTGTATCTTTGGGGTTCATTTTAAGACTAAAAAGACACTGTGATAGTGTTTCTTTTTCTGGCTCCTCTGTACTCAGGCATGTGTTCATCTGTGTGGGTGTAATCGGGACATTGTTTAAGTCTGTAAAGCACTTTGTGTTGCCGTTTATTTTATGTATGAAAAGTGCTTTTCTTAATAAAATTTGAGTTGATTGTGATTCGACTAGTTAGACATGCTAGGATTGGTTTGTAGGCCAAGAAGGGTTTAGATGTGGACACCGTTTTGGTGAGGACTGATCAAGACGTGCTGACAAAAACAAAGACTAGATTATTGGATTTGTTTCTTTTCATAGTTTTAATTATTACTTTGATTACGTAGATTGTTTGTTCTGTTTGACGCGTGTTTAAGGCATGTTTTGGCACGCATACAAAATCTGAAAGTCTGCCTTCCTATTCTTTGGCCCTCTGGACACCACATGACCACAATCGCTATATCACAAAGCTAATTTGCAGGTTAGCATTGAAGTGGATTAATTAACTCATATTATGTTCTACATATGGTGAATGTTTATATTCACCTTGGAGAAAGCGAACCACCAGGTTTAAGTAAATAATGGTTGAGACTATGGATGTCCGATAATGGCTTTTTGTCCAACTCTTAATTACCGACACCGATATCAACCGATACCGATATATACAGTCATGGAATTAACACATTATTATTAGAGATGTCCGATAATATCGGTCTGCCGATATTATCGGCCGATAAATGCGTTAAAATGTAATATCGAAAATTATCGGTATCGTTTTTTTTATTATCAGTATCGTTTTGTTTTTTAAAATTAAATCCACAAAGAAAACACAAGATACACTTACAATTAGTGCACCAACCCAAAAAACCTCCCTCCCCCATTTACACTCATTCACACTCATTCACACAAAAGGGTTGTTTCTTTCTGTTATTAATATTCCGGTTCCTACATTATATATCAATATACATCAATACAGTCTGCAAGGGATACAGTCCGTAAGCACACATGATTGTGCGTGCTGCTGGTCCACTAATAATACTAACCTTTAACAGTTAATTTTACTAATTTTCATTAATTACTAGTTTCTATGTAACTGTTTTTATATTGTTTTACTTTCTTTTTTATTCAAGAAAATGTTTTTAATTTATTTATCTTATTTTATTTTATTCATTTTTTTTAAAAGTACCTTATCTTCACCATACCTGGTTGTCCAAATTAGGCATAATAATGTGTTAATTCCACGACTGTATATATCGGTTGATATCGGTATCGGTAATTATAGAGTTGGACAATATCGGCATATCGGATATCGGCAAAAAGCCATTATCGGACATCCCTAATTATTATGCCTAATTTGGACAACCAGGTATGGTGAAGATAAAGTCCTTTTTAAAAAAATTAATAAAATAAGATAAATAAATTAAAAACATTTTCTTGAATAAAAAAGAAAGTAAAACAATATAAAAACAGTTACATAGAAACTAGTAATTAATGAAAATTAGTCAAATTAACTGTTAAAGGTTAGTACTATTAGTGGACCAGCAGCACGCACAATCATGTGTGCTTACGGACTGATCCCTTGCAGACTGTATTGATATATATTGATATATAATGTAGGAATCAGAATATAACAGAAAGAAACAACCCTTTTGTGTGAATGAGTGGAAATGGGGGAGGGAGGTTTTTTGGGTTGGTGCACTAATTGTAAGTGTATCTTGTGTTTTTTATGTTGATTTAATTAAAAAAAATAAAAATTTAAAAACGATACCGATAATAAAAAAAACGATACCAATACCGATATTATCGGACATCTGTAGTTGAGCACATAATAAATTAAGGAGCCTTAGTTGGACATTCGTATGTGGACTGTGAGGCAATCAATTCAGACTTCGGAATGCCAAAGTGATAGCTCTATCCTGGAGGAGAGACTCCATGTTTATCTTCAAGCCAACATTTAAGTTATGACTTAAAGCAGCTGTTTTCCAGACACTTACTCACGAACATCTCCCTGTATGGTCAGGGCGTGCTGTCCTGACTTAGCACACACCCACACACAGGGGGGGAGGAATATACATCTGTTGGTTTGGCTTCTCCAAGTAAGGAGTGCTTCATTTTCTTGACCTGACCTCCTCCAGGAACTGCAGTCCTGTATAATGACGCTCGCTTGTAATTATGCAACTTTTGGTTCAGTAAAGCGTCTCTGATGACAACACCAGAAATACACATCAGCATATATTGACATTCACTGGATTGGTGTTAGCATCTTTAAAGCACAACATTTATCAACGCGGCCCCTCGCATCCTTCAGTTGTTCTGTATGCGATGAAAAATGTTTGATACCCCTTTTTTGACGCATACTGAACATGTATTTATTGATTTTTGTGTTTCCGCAGAGCGCGCAACCACCTGTGAAAACAGTGGGAACGTCCATCTCCTAAACTGTGGTAAGTATTTCACAAATCCCTTAGAGTGGTAGCCCAACTTAAGAATGGTTTGAGATAAGAGCTGTCTCTCGGCTAATTGTTTTGCTTCACATTGCCAGCAAAAATGTGAGTTGCAGAGTTAACCCTGAAAAACCAAACTAGCTCATAGCTAGAAATTGACATAACTTTGTTTTTCCGACCATGGGAAGAACAAAATGTGAGTGTGAAGGACAAGACTCAGAAGAAGTGGATGATATTCATTGAACTAAACAATCACCAAAAACCTGACAGAGCGTGTTTGACATGGTGAAGCAATTTGAGCGTAAGACTGAAGCAGAATGACTTTAAAGTCAGTGAAGAACATTAAAGGCCTACTGAAAGCCACTACTACCGACCACGCAGTCTGATAGTTTATATATCAATGATGAAATCTTAACATTGCAACACATGCCAATACGGCCGGGTTAACTTATAAAGTGCAATTTTAAATTTCCCGCTAAACTTCCGGTTGAAAACGTCTATGTATGATGACGTATGCGCGTGACGTCACTAGATAAACGGAAGTATTGGTACCCCATTGAATCCAATACAAAAAAGCTCTGTTTTCATCGCAAAATTCCACAGTATTCTGGACATCTGTGTTGGTGAATCTTTTGCAATTTGTTTAATGAACAATGAAGACTGCAAAGAAGAAAGTTGTAGGTGGGATCGGTGTATTAGCGGCTGGCTGTAGCAACACAACCCGGAGGACTTACTTGGATAGCAGACGCGCTAGCCGACGCTAGCCGCCAACCGCACGGATGATCGGGTGAAGTCCTTCGTCCTTCCGTCGATCGCTGGAACGCAGGTGAGCACGGGTGTTGATGAGCAGATGAGGGCTGGCTGGCGTAGGTGGAGAGCTAATGTTTTTAGCATAGCTCTGTGAGGTCCCGTTGCTAAGTTAGCTTCAATGGCGTCGTTAGCAACAGCATTGTTAAGCTTTGCCAGGCTGGGAATTATTAACCGTGTAGTTACATGTCCATGGTTTAATAGTATTGTTAATCTTCTTATTTATTTTGTTTCTATCTGCATTTGAGCCCGATGCTATCACGTTAGCTCAGTAGCTAAAGAGCTTCGCTGATGTATTGTCGTGGAGATAAAAGTCACTGTGACTGTCCATTTCGCGTTCTCGACTCTCATTTTCAAGAGGATATAGTATCCGAGGTGGTTTAAAATACAAATCCGTGATCCACAATAGAAAAAGGAGAAAGTGTGGGATCTAATGAACCCTTGTACCTAAGCTACGGTCAGAGCGAAAAAAGATGCGTCCTGCACTGCCTCTCTAGTCCTTCACTCTCACTTTCCTCATCCACGAATCTTTCATCCTCGCTCAAATGAATGGGGTAATCGTCGCTTTCTCGGTCCGAATCTCTCTGCATTGTAAACAATGGTAGAATGTGAGGAGTCCTTCCTCTGGTGACGTCACGCTACTTCCGGTACAGGCAAGGCTTTTTTTTAATCAGCGACCAAAAGTTGCGACCTTTATCGTCGATGTTCTCTACTAAATCCTTTCATCAAAAATATGGCAATATCGCGAAATGATCAAGTATGACACATAGAATGGATCTGCTATCCCCGTTTAAATTAAAAAAAATTCATTTCTGTAGGCCTTTAAGTTAATACCACTTGTTTATTAACTATTTATTGCGAACTGAATGGGACAAGAGGTAGAAAATGGATTAATTGTTTATCATTTATGGATTTCAATTGGGTACAAATTGAGCACAGGAAGTTAACAAATGTGTTAGTATTTTTTATGAAATTGAAAAGGTGTAAGGTTAAATTAGCTCTGCTTCTTCCTGCTTCCTTTTGGGTACGTTGTAGTAAGAAACTGGAAACGTGTGATTGTATCATGCATGTTTGAAATAAACTTCAACCCTAAAAGCAGTCGAACACATTAATTATGACTATATTAACCCTACGGGGACATTAAATTTTGTATTTTTTTTTTTTTTTTTTCAAGAAATTTTAGTCTTAAAAATTTTTAATGTTTTTTTGTTGTTGAATTTTTTTATTTTTTTTTGTCATAAAAAAAATACAATCATGTGTGCTTACGGACTGTATCCCTGCAGACTGTATTGATCTATATTGATATATAATGTAGGCACCAGAAATATTAATAACAGAAAGAAACAACCATTTTGTGCGAATGAGTGTGAATGAGTGTAAATTTGGGAAGGAGGTATTTTGGGTTGGTGCACTAATTGTAAGTGTATCTTGTCTTTTTTATGTTGATTTATTTAAAAAAAAAAAAAAATAAATAAAAAAAATATTTATTTTATTTATTTGTTATTTTTTTGTAATTCTTGTGCGACCCGGTACCAATCGATCCACGGACCGGTACCGGGCCTCAGCCCGGTGGTTGGGGACCACTGTAGCAGAGTAACCCAACAAACAATATGGCTGACATAAAGCATCAATTGAGTGATTGATTGATTGAAACTTTTATTAGTAGATTGCACAGTACAGTACATATTCCGTACAATTGACCACTAAATGGCAACACCCGAATACGTTTTTCAACTTGTTCAAGTCGGGGTCCACGTTAATCAATTCATGGTACTGAAAAGGTAAACAAGTCAGTCTTTGTCCCTTGAAGGGTGACCCAGCCTGGCATTGAAGCATTAGACAAACAGATTGCAATATGCATGGCAGTCCAGTCTTGATAGATCAACGACGTCTCTCTCGATGTGTGACAGTGTCAGGCGTGATCAGCGTGGATGAGGGCTTGTACGGCCGCGCAGACCGAGAAACCTGCAGAGAAGGCCGACCACCGGTGCAGCTCGCTAACACCGCGTGCTCTCAGACTGGCGCTGACGACGTCCTCAGGGAAAGGTACAGTTCCACCAAGTTCATGTGTCATTTACGCTTCTATGGTTATCATCACACATGAGATGTGCTAAAACACTGCATGATGTCTCCTCTGATGAGGGTTTGATGTTTTTCTTTGACTTTTTAAAGTGGAATTTTCTGGGAAATTCGGATTGAACTCCAAATTCTTAGACTTTGGATATGTGGAAATGTTGTAAACATACAGTACAAGTCAACTAAATATGTTATAAAGTCATCTATCACACATTTTTAGATGAGAATATGATTGATTTTGTTATTGTTAAGGTGTGATGTCTCTTGAATGATGGTTGAAACGTTTTGCTCATTTTTTTATTTTTCTAGAACATTTGGATTGAACACCAAAATGATTAGACTTTGGGGGTGTTGGAATTTTGAGGTTATAAAAAAACAAAAAATATTAAATACATCATAAATGAGAACACATTTTCAGATTCTAATTTGATTCAGATTTTTTTTATGTTATTATGTTAATCTATCATTTTTGTTTATTTAACTATTATTTATGTAATTTTACACGCATTCATTTATTTCCAATCCTTTTAGATGTAATGGTCCCCGTGGGGAAATTCATTTTCACTGAGCGTACATTTAGACAATAAACATTACACATCACGGACACAAAGACGTCATACATGACAGTGACATCACCAACACATTTACAGAAGTGTCAGACAGGTCGCTGCTGTTTAGGGCGGGCCCAATGGAATTTGATGGTTCTGTACCTGCGCCCTGATGGTAGTGGGATGATATATTGGTGTAGTGGGTGAGTGATATCCTGGACTATTGTGTTTGCCAGTCGAATGATTTTACTTTTTTACATTTATTTTGATTCGTTGTCAAATAATCAACATTTTTAATCAGAATAATCACAGTTTACTAATAATAAATCTTTTCCATTCATATTCAAATTGTGATTCATATTAATTTATATATATTTGATTTGATATATATATATATACATTACGTATTTTCCCCATTGTGAAGTGAAGTGTGAAATAAATTATATTTATATAGCGCTTTTCTCTAGTCACTCTAAGCCCTTTTACATTGTGAAATAAATATAAAAATAAAAATTTCATCTAAAAGGTCTATTCTATATATATATGTATATGTATATATGTGTATATATGTACAGTATGTGTATATATATATGTACAGTGTATGTATGTGTTTGTATATATGTATATATACACGTGTCTTTATATATATATATATATATATATATATATATATATATATATATATATATATATATATATATATATATATATATATATATATACACACAGTATATAACATTAAGTAATTTTCCCATTGTGAAATAAAAATAAAAAGTTTATCTAAAAGGTCTGTTCTATATACATGCATGTGTATGTATATATATGTGTGTGCATATATGTGTATATATATATGTATATATATATATATATATATGTGTATATATCTATGTATATATATATATAATGTATGTATAATATATATACCACCGTTCAAAAGTTTGGGGTCACATTGAAATGTCCTTATTTTTGAAGGAAAAGCACTGTACTTTTCAATGAAGATAACTTTAAACTAGTCTTAACTTTAAAGAAATACACTCTATACATTGCTAATGTGGTAAATGACTATTCTAGCTGCAAATGTCTGCTTTTTGGTGCAATATCTACTAAGGCTGAAACGACGCGTCGACGTAGTCGACGTCATCGGTTATGTAAATACGTCGACGCCGTTTTTGTGCGTCGACGCGTCGCATAATTACGTCACACTACCGTCATGGCGGAGCGCAAAGCAGACTGTGCGAGCGAGGGGAAAAACGCACGCCAAAAGTCGTCAAAAGTGTGGGAGTATTTCAATACACAGCCTAATAATGTTGTTGTATGCACAGTGTCGAGCGTAAATGGCCTATCATAGCAGCACGACGGCTATGAACGAACATTTGAAAAGAAAACCATCAACCATCAACTAGTCAATCGTCCGCGTTAGCATACGTTGTCATCATTACACAAAAACATGAATGTGTCATTTGTATCTGCTAGGGGTGTAACGTTATGTGTTTTGTATTGAACCGTTTCGGTACGGGGCTTTCGGTTCGGTACAGGGGTGTACCGAACGAGTTTCTAAGCTAAAGCTAACTTTAGCTGCTAAAGTCTTAACAAGTTGCTTTGCTCCTTCTGCGGCTGCCTCTGTCTCAGCACGCAGCATTGTCCCACCCACACAACCATCTGATTGGTACACACGCAGCATTGACCCACCCACACAACCATCTGATTGGTACACACGCAGCATTGTCCCACCCATACAACCATCTGATTGGTACACACGCAGCATTGTCCCACCCATACAACCATCTGATTGGTACACACGCAGCATTGTCCCACCCACACAACCATCTGATTGGTACACACGAAGCATTATCAGCCAATCAGCAGTGCGTATTCAGAGCGCATGTAGTCAGCGCTTCAGGGTGGAGCAGATAGGTGTTTAGCAGGTGAGCATCAGGCAGCGGACTCTCCCCAAATGATAATAAACACCTCCCAGTCAACTACTAGTAACATCACTATGAGCCCGTTGACCTTCTAGAAACTTAAACTGCAGCTCAGCTCACTCGCAGTCCTGGCTTGAGGTGAAGGCTAATTAGCTCTCAGTTCCAGCCACATCGACCCCTTCTGAGCGCCTATTTTCAGCTGCTGGGAATATTGTAAACAAGAAAAGAAGCAAAGCAAGTAGACATGCTAACCTTTCTTCATTACAACTGTTAGTCACTCACTGGAATGAGTAGAATTGGTTATTGTGTACTGTGTTGGACTGGATGTTTATTTTGCACATTTTAAAAGCAATACTTAATGTTTACAGTGCTCCAGAATATTTAGATTGGCACTTTTTTGTATTGATGTTTATCTTTATTTTTGCACATTTTAGCAAATAAGCAATACTTTCACTTTTGTTGAAATGTTTACACTGTTACAGAATATTTCGTTTTGCACTTTTTTGTATTGGATGTTTATCTTTATTTTTGCACATTTTAAAGCAAAATAAGCAATACTTTTACTTTTGAAATGCTTAAGATTTGCACTGGATGTTTACTTTTATATTTGCACATTAAAAAGCAAATAAGCTACTTTTAATTTTGTTAAATGTTAAAAGTTTTAAATGTTTACATTGTTACAGAATATTTTGTCATGTTGTTGTCAATGTTGACTGAGTGGCCATACTTTTTTTTTTTGTAAATAAAAGCCATGCCTTTTGAAAAAACTGGCCTACTTTTATTTTTTCATCTTCATTTTAAATAAAATAAAATAAAAAATAATCGGTAAAAGGAAAAATAATCTATAGATGAATCGAAAAAATAATCTATAGATTAACCGATTAATCGAAAAAATAATCTATAGATTAATCGATAGAAAAATAATCGTTAGCTGCAGCCTTAATATCTACATAGGTGTATAGAGGCCCATTTCCAGCAACTATCACTCCAGTGTTCTAATGGTACAATGTGTTTGCTCATTGGCTCAGAAGGCTAATTGATGATTAGAAAACCCTTGTGCAATCATGTTCACACATCTGAAAACAGTTGAGCTCGTTACAGAAGCTACAAAACTGACCTTCGTTTGAGCAGATTGAGTTTCTGGAGCATCACATTTGTGGGGTCAATTAAACGCTCAAAATGGCCAGAAAAAGAGAACTTTCATCTGAAACTCGACAGTCTATTCTTGTTCTTAGAAATGAAGGCTATTCCACAAAATTGTTTGGGTGACCCCAAACTTTTGAACGGTAGTGTATATATATATATGTGTGTATATATATATGTGTATATATATATATATATATATATATATATATATATATATATATATATATATATATATATATATATATATATATATATATATATATATATATATATATATATATATATAATGTATGTATACTATATATACAGTATGTATATATATATATATATATATATATATATATATGTATGTATATATATACACATATATATATGTATGTATAATATATATATATATATATATATATATATATATATATAATGTATAATATATATATATACATACTGTATATATATATATATATATATATATATATATATATATATATATATATATATATATATATATATATATATATATATATATATATATATATATATATATATATAATGTATGTATAATATATTGCGAGAATAGTCCTGAATTGTGTTAAATCAAATCGTCATCCAAAGAATCGTAATAAATTCAAATTTTAATTTGTTGTTAGATTCTAATCTTTAATGTTTTTCTTAAACACAAATTCAACTTGAAATAGCTAAAAAAAAAATGACACACCCCAACATACATCCGTGTCTTTGCAATCATCAATCTTTTCCTCTTCCTGTAACAGGAGTGTGTGGTAACAACTATGTTGAAACACCAAATGTGTTTTGGCAGTGTCTTTGTGTTTCTTCTGCTATCTCACACATCTTTTTCATGATTATATCTGCAGATGCAATGGCAAGAAAAGGTGTGAACTCAACATAGATGTTTTCCGTGCCATTTCCGATCCCTGCCCAAACATCTTTAAATATGTGGAGTCCAACTTCACCTGCTTCCCAGCGAGTACGTGTGGAGATTACAGCATGTATGTTGTCAACTGTGTGGACCACATTATAGCTAATGTGTTTTCTTCTTTCTTTGTTTAGTCAGTATCTTGGCATGTGAGGGCTCTTTGGCTCATTTGTCTTGTGGTAAGATTGACTTATTTTTCAATAAATTGCATGGATTGAATTTGAACTGTATATGCCAGGGGTGTATAAAATAGAGATATACAGTATTATTAGCTGAAGATATGTAGGTTTTCTACGACATCTTAGCAGAGGAACAAAATGATTCAAAATGACCCCCACTTGATTTAATTGTTCTGTACGTGTATCCCAGCAGGCACAAGACATTAAAACAACTTGTTGAATTAGGTCCTGACGTTGAGCAACTCAAACATAACGTTGAAACAACATGCTTTTTGACCGCGTTTATTCAATGTTGTGTTCTGACCTTGATTTGACCAATGAAACGTGGTTATTTCCCAACCAATATTCTACAACATGCTTTTTGACAACGTTTACTCAATGTCAGGTCATGACGTTGATTTGACCTTTGAAATTTGGTCATTTCCCAACCACCAACACGGATCCAAAGTTAGACATCAATGTTGTCTCACATTAACAAATACAACTATTTTGCAACATTGTTGCAACGTCAGTTTTAAAGGACATGTCGCGATCAAAAGTTTACATACACTTGTAAAGAACATAATGTCATGTCAAAAACGCTTATTTTTTTGTGATAGAGTGATTGGAGCACATACTTGTTGGTCACAAAAAACATTCATGAAGTTTGGTTCTTTTATGAGTTTATTATGGGTCTACTGAAAATGTGAGCAAATCTGCTGGGTCAAAAGTATACATACAGCAATGTTAATATTTGCTTACATGTCCCTTGGCAAGTTTCACTACAATAAGGCGCTTTTGGTAGCCATCCACAAGCTTCTGGTTGAATTTTTGACCACTCCTCTTGACAAAATTGGTGCAGTTCTGCTAAATTTGTTGGTTTTCTGACACGGACTTGTTTCTTCAGCATTGTCCACACGTTTAAGTCAGGACTTTGGGAAGGCCATTCTAAAACATTCATTCTAGCCCGATTTAGCCAGTCCTTTACCACTTTTGACGTGTGTTTGGGGTCATTGTCCTGTTAGAACACCCAACTGCGCCCAAGACCCAACCTCCGGTCTGATGATTTTAGGTTGTCCCGAAGAATTTGGAGGTAATCCTCCTTTTTCATTGTCCCATTTAAAGCACCAGTTCCATTGGCAGCAAAACAGGCCCAGAACATAATACTACCACCACCATGCTAGACAGTAGGTATGGTGTTCCTGGGATTAAAGGCCTCACCTTTTCTCCTCCAAACATATTGCTGGGTATTGTGGCTAAAAAGCGAAATTTTTGTTTCATCTGACATCACATGGACAAAGATAAGACCTTCTGGAGGAAAGTTATGTGGTTAGATTACATTTTTTTTAGATGTTTGGCCATATTACTCTATCACAAAAAAATAAGAGTTGTAGAAATTATTGGAAACTCAAGACATTCATGACATTATGTTCTTTACAAGTGTGTGTAAACTTTTGATCGTGACTGTATGTATAATCAACGTTGTATCAATGTCTTTTCAATAATCTTGAGTACTCATTTGGATCTTTTGGCCGCCCTACATTCCCATCACAAATGTTTTTCCATTTTTCATCAGATGTAGGACAAGTGATATTTGTCTACGGGGCCGACTATGGACGCCGTGACCGCACCACGTGCTCCTACAAAAGACCTACCAATCAGCTCCAAAACGTGGAATGCTTAAGCCCGACTCCACTGGTGGCGAGCAGGTACGATTGCACACTCTGGGAAGTCATCACAAATCATATCCTGCGAGAAGGAAGTCCACATTAAGTAAGGATAGTGGTCGAAATGCACAATAATTAGTGGAAATGGGAATATGTTCATTCCTTTGCATGAAAAATATATACCATAAATGCTCTAGTTAGGAGTGCACCGATCTGATATCGATATCAGAGATCGGTCCGATATGTGCAAACAAATATCTGCTCGCATTTAAAACTCAGGTGGAAAAAATGGGTTTCAATAAAATAACTATTTATTTATTTTTTACTAAATGCATTTGTTCTTGCAATTTTGACAGAAAAAAAATGCATATTTTAAACTTTAATATTATCTGATCATGCCAATTATATTATCATATACTGTATTGCAAAATTATTTTTGTGAGATAAAAACAAATAGATAAATATCTGTTTTTTCACCTTCATTTATGATTTTAAAGCAAGTTATACATTTAAAAAAAAAATCTAATAATCAAATGCACATGCATTTCTGTCAGGTTCAAACTCTGATGACATCTATTAAACAAGACAAGAAGCAAGGAATGAAACAGAGACATACTTAAATTTGGCTCAATTGAGGAGAGACGTCTGGACTGTACTCTTTTACCGTCTCACCACGCTCTGGTGAAAGATTGTACGCCTCCTCTTTTATTTGGACTTTCCCTGATTACAAACCCTGTTTGGGAAATTGTGTTAGATGTATATATAAATGGAATACAATGATTTGCAAATCCTTTTCAACCCATATTCAATTGAATGCACTACAAAGACAACATATTTGATGTTCAAATTTATAAACTTTATTTATTTTTTGCAAATAATAATTAACTTAGAATTTCATGGCTGCAACACGTGCCAAAGTAGTTGGGAAAGGGCATGTTCACCACTGTGTTACATGGCCTTTCCTTTTAACAACACTCAGTAAACGTTTGGGAACTGAGGAGACACATTTTTGAAGCTTCTCAGGTGGAATTCTTTCCCATTCTTGCTTGATGTACAGCTTAAGTTGTTCAACAGTCCGGGGGTCTCCCTTGTGCTATTTTAGGCTTCATAATGCGCCACACATTTTCAATGGGAGACAGGTCTGGACTACAGGCAGGCCAGTCTAGTACCCGCACTCTTTTACTATGAAGCCACGTTGATGTAACACGTGGCTTGGCATTGTCTTGCTGAAATAAGCAGGGGCGTCCATGGTAACGTTGCTTGGATGGCAACATATGTTGCTCCAAAACCTGTATGTACCTTTCAGCATTAATGGCACCTTCACAGATGTGTAAGTTACCCATGTCTTGGGCACTAATACACCCCCATACCATCACAGATGCTGGCTTTTCAACTTTGGGCCTATAACAATCCGGATGGTTCTTTTCCTCTTTGGTCCGGAGGACACGACGTCCACAGTTTCCAAAAACAATTTGAAATGTGGACTCGTCAGACCACAGAACACTTTTCCACTTTGTATCAGTCCATCTTGGATGAGCTCAGGCACAGCGAAGCCGACGGTGTTTCTGGGTGTTGTTGATAAACGCTTTTCGCCTTGCATAGGAGAGTTTTAACTTGCACTTACAGATGTAGCGACCAACTGTAGTTACTGACAGTGGGTTTCTGAAGTGTTCCTGAGCCCATGTGGTGATATCCTTTACACACTGATGTCGCTTGTTGATGCAGTACAGCCTGAGGGATCAAAGGTCACGGGCTTAGCTGCTTACGTGCAGTGATTTCTCCAGATTCTCTGAACCCTTTGATGATATTACGGAGCGTAGATGGTGAAATCCCTAAATTCCTTGCAATAGCTGGTTGAGAAAGGTTTTTCTTAAACTGTTCAACAATTTGCTCACGCATTTGTTGACAAAGTGGTGACCCTCGCCCCATCCTTGTTTGTGAATGACTGAGCATTTCATGGAATCTACTTTTACACCCAATCATGGCACCCACCTGTTCCCAATAAGTGTTTGATGAGCATTCCTCAACTTTATAAGTATTTATTGCCACCTTTCCCAACTTCTTTGTCACGTGTTGCTGGCATCAAATTCTAAAGTTAATGATTATTTGCAAAAAATGTTTATCAGTTTGAACATCAAATATGTTGTCTTTGTAGCATATTCAACTGGATATGGGTTGAAAATGATTTGCTAATCATTGTATTCAGTTTATATTTACATGTAACACAATTTCCCAACACATATGGAAACGGGGTTTGTACTATGGTTGTATGGTATATTCTCTTCCAACATATTGCTGCTGTTTTGTAAACCAGATGGCAGGTTTACACCACCACCACCACATAGATTGGAACACGTATTTGGTCAAAATGTGCCAATTTCCTGCAAGCCGACATTTCCTCTTTGCTCCACAGTTGCAACGGGCAAAACAGCTGCACCATCAGAGCAAGCAACGGGGTGTTTGGAGACCCCTGTGTGGGCACCTACAAGTACCTGGAGGTTGCTTACACCTGTGAATGTAAGTCGTTTAGCGTATTTATGGGGTTTTATGACATATAGCACCAGTTACCAAGTTCTTGTATTTCAATGGTTCAACTCTCACTACTCTTGGATCATTTTGTAAAACCAATGTTTTTACTAGGGACCCATTTAATCTGATTATGATGAATATCTAACTTATAAATGGCTTTTAGGGGCACATGGGAAAAAAATGGCATTGGACATATGTTTGTTATTTAATAGTATTTATTTTAATTTAACAAAAGAAAAAGGTATTAATATTTTTTTGTTTTTGTTTTTTGCAGTTCCTGTGTTCGGACCAGCAAATGCCAAGTAAACATAGAGATTGCTTCCGTAGTTTGTTATTGATTTCAGTGTTCAACTATAAATGTTTCATGTTGTTTCATAATTTGCCTAAGATGCTTTATTTAGCACTCTATTATAGTTAGTATTTGACAATATTCTGTAAAAAACACAAACTACATGCATGTATAAGGCTTGGGAAGAGTGGAAACGATGTACCGTACTCAATGATTAGCTAATATTATTCATAAGGGACAACCGGTAGAAAATGGATGGAAGGGATGGAAGTATTTGTCTACAAAAGTGAAGAAATATCACAAAAATGCACTTTATGTTCCCTTTAATAAAAGCATTATGTTGTTGCAATCTTCATCTTTAGTTACCAAACGACAGTTAAGTTAGAGACGTCTTGGGCGAGGTCGGTCTTAGACGGGTAGACCACCTTCAGGTTCCCGTCCTGGTCGACGGTTCGAACCTGCTGGACGGTCAGCTCACTGGAGGCGTCCGTACCGACTGCCTGGTCCGGTGGTGGGGCGTCCCCCTCTCCGCCGGACCCCGCCTCCTCCCGGTGCTCGGCTGTGAACTTGTTCAACTCGGCCATTTTCTGTGAGGACAGAGGAAGCAATGGAGATATAGTTCAAAGGTATTTCCCTAAATCTGCAGACACCAAAATAAAACCTGAGATCGAAAAGATTCTAAAAGCATCATGCTGTGCAAAGTCAGCAAATCACAGACTTTTTTTTTGTTTGCAATGCTGCTACAGAGGTTTTCCAATTATGGTAAAAAATGTGACGATAACCATAGAACAGGAAAACAACACAACTTACTCGTAGGGCTGCACAACTAATCAAATTTGAATCGTGATCATGATTTTGGCAGCTACGATTAAATGAGAGTGATCTTCAGCAATCATTTTTTTTGTTATTTTTTAAAATTATTAATCAGTCCAACAAAATACTACACAATAATACAATTTCAATTCCAAAACCAAACCCGGCCCAGCAACATTCAGAATAGCAATAAACAGAGCAATTGAGGACACACAAACATGACACAAAACAATCCAAAAGTAGTGAAACAAAAATGAATAATATCAACAACAGTATCAATATTAATAAGAATTCCAACATAGCAGTGATTAGAAATCCCTCATTGACATAATTATCACAGACATTTATAAATAAATAAAATAAAAACATTTAAAAAATGTGTCACAGTGGCTTACACTTGACAGCTTGACAACACACTGTGTCCAATATTTTCCACAAAGATAAAACAAGTCATATTTTAGGTTCATTTAATAGTTAAAACAAATTAAAATAATGGATCCCATATTCCAATATCCATCCATCCATTTTCTACCGCTTGTCCCATTCGGGGTCGCGGGGGTGCTGGAGCCTATCTCAGCTACAATCGGGCTGAAGGCGGGGTATTCCAATATATATCTCATTATTATCTAAACTAAATGCAGTTTTTTCTACTGCTATCATCTCCATAGCTCGTGTGTACCAGTCAGTATGAGTTGGACTATCAACATCTATCCATTATTTTAATATTACCCTTTTTGTTATGATGCATATTGAAAGAAATGCATTTTTACTCTTTTGATAACACGTTACTAAATGGATGCAGATCACCAAGAATACAAGTTTGCAGTGTCATTGGGATGTTTACATTTGAGAATGTGATTGCCTCTTATGTTGTTTTCAACCATAACTCTTTTATTCTCTGACATTCCCACAATAAATGAACAAGTTACCTCAGTTGCCCGACACTTCATACATAACTTGCTATCTACTGCACCAATTTTAAACAGCTGAGAAGATGTCAAATACAATCTATTCAATATCTTAAATTGACTCAGCTCATCTTTAATGCTTCGAAAGGGCTTGTTGGCATTTTTCCAAATATCATATGTCTCTCTCATCTAAAATGTTTAAGTCCATCATCCATTTCCGAACACATGCATCATTTGCATTTCTACTACGATGTTCATTCATTATGCCATAAAATATTTTAATTAATTTCTTAATTGTATCTTGATTAAAAAGTACATCTTCCAGTTCATGGCTATTTAAAGAGATACTTACAGAGGATATGCATTTCTTTACAGCGTGTTTTAAAGCGATAACATTTAAAAAATGATTTCTGGGTATATTATATTGATCAACTAATTCATTGAACGGTTTAAAGGAGTTTATATTAATAATATGATGAGGTTTAGTAATACCTCTGTCTTTCCATGTTGTCCATTTAATCACATTTTTATTATTGATGATATTATGATTGTACCAAAGCGTTTTATTTAGGTTGATTTCAAGTATTTTCTGACACAGTTTTAGAATGTTAAAGGTGGTTCCTATTAGGTACAGATGTCCGATAATATCGGCCTGCCGTTATCGGCCTATAAATGCTTTAAAATGTAATATCGGAAATTATCGGTATCATTTTTATTTTATTATTATCGGTATCGTTTTTTTTTGTTTTGTTTGTTTTTTTAAATTAAATTAACATAAAAAACACAAGATACACTTACAATTAGTACACTAACCCGAAAAACCTCCCACACTCATTCACACAAAAGGATTGTTTCTTTCTGTTATTAATATTCTGGTTCCTACATTATATATCAATATATATCAATACAGTCTGCAAGGGATACAGTCCGTAAGCACACATGATTGTGCGTGCTGCTGGTCCACTAATAGTACTAACCTTTAACAGTTAATTTTACTCATTTTCATTCATTACTAGTTTCTATGTTACTGTTTTACTTTCTTTTTTATTCAAGAAAATGTTTTTAATTTATTTATCTTATTTTTTTTAAAAAGGACCTTATCTTCACCATACCTGGTTGTCCAAATTAGGCATAATAATGTGTTAATTCGACGACTATATATATCGGTTGATATCGGTATCGGTTGATATCAGTATCGGTAATTAATAGTTGGACAATATCGGAATATCGGCTATCGGCAAAAAAGCCATTATCGGACATCCCTACTATTAGGCTCTGCCTCAATTCATTAGGCATTTTTTTAATGTGATATTAACATTTTTAAAAAACAGGCTTTGCTGCATTTCAAAGCAAGCACATTCACAACCAACCAGCAGGGGGCGACTGAGAGACATTTGGCTCAGCCAGTGGCTCCCGAAAATATTAGTAAAAAGAAATGCATTATTACATGGGTGCCAGTTACAAACACACAGTTACGTGTTTTAACCCCGGAAGCGCCTTATTGCAGTGAAACTTGCCAAGGGACATGTAACCAAATATTAACAAAAAAATAAGAGTTGTAGAAATGATTGGAAACGCAAGACAGCCATGACATTATGTTCTTTACAAATGTATGTAAACTTTTGACCACGACTGTTTATTTATGTATGTATATATACACATTTTATTCATTTTTTTCAAATCAAATTTTTTTTTTTTTTAACGTTCGATTAAGAATCGTTGCAAATAAGAATGGTGATTTATTCGAAAATCTATTTTTTTTTTAACATCAAATGTGCACCGAGGGAGCCCGTATCCATCCACCTCTCAAAGACACGCCAAAATAACAAACATAATAACGTTTTAATTTGGCCAAAGACATAAGTTGTGTATATACTGTGAGCGGTGCAATGAATGTGTTCCTTTGTATGTGCCTTTTGTGCATTATCTTGTTTTTTTTTCCACTCGTCTGCACTTTATGATCGCACTCCTTGAAGCCAAGTTCACATGCTGTTTGTTTAAAATAGAAAGTGCAATAAAATAGAGTAAATAATCCTGATTAATAATCGTGATGAAACTAATTGTGATGATTATTGCAGCCAGAATGGTGCAGCCCTACTTACTCGGGCGCAGACAAGGGTTTGTCTGCTTCACAGAAAATTATTGAACATTAACTTTACCAAACAGAACATCAGGTGTTATTAAAAGGTAAGTAGTTTTCCTTTGTCACCAGTTTTATACTGTAGGTGTCAACTTGCTGCCTTACCGCAATCAGAGTGTCCATGACATCTTTACAGATCTGCAGGCTGCTGGCACTCGTCACCTCCAAGAACAACTCCTGGGTTGTCCTCTTGATCTGTTGAAGACATAACAGTGGCTGAGGTTCCAGATCACAGTACACCACAATAATGAAAAAATAATTGTTAAACATAAACCCCACACCTTAGTTTTATCACTGTTTGTGATGGGCGGGAATGAGATGACGTGTCCCTCAGCATCCACCAGGCAGGGATACACGGCTTTACCTTGCAGGAGCTGGAGATATCTACAAGAAGGAAACACTGACAGACGTGAGCATGTGGCAAGCATATATTTAAATTGTAGTTTTTATTGATGTTCTAAATTGGAACATAAATAAGATACTAGGGATGATACTCGAAACCGGTTTTCCCGGTTGTTTGATAAGAAAAGAACCGAGTCCTCGGACTCGAATCCCTTTTTGAGAACCGGTACCCGTTATCGAGACCACTATAGTAAAGGAAAAGAGTTGATTCTTTATTCGAATCTCGTCCCGACCAGAAATGCTCCGTGGGACATCACAAGAATTGACGTCACGTAGCTCAGTCATTAGGCGCAGATAGCGAAAGCAGGAAAACAATGGACGGGAAAAAGCGCTCCAAGGTGTAATAAAGTTCAAAACAAAAACTATAATCCATCGAATAACTTTACTGAGAGATTTTAGCAGGGTAAAACACATGAACATTTTTACGACCAACCGGAAACATAGCAACGCACCTCCTTTACGGCAGCTGTCGCAACGTTCTTAAAACAACCGCAGCACATACATATATATACAACATATCTCCCTTTTTTAACTTTTGTTTTTCTTTCCTTGTAAACGTTACAAAATCACACTGTAGATGTGTTGTCTGTCTAATTATAAATAATGCAGACGAGGCGTGTTGGCTGAGTTCTTGACGTTTACTTTCACAGCGTGGCAACATGCAACACTATTCGGGGCTACCGCGCATGCTCATAACTCCCGTTGCATGCTGGGTAGTGTAGTTGTTATATTCTCTCGCTCATAACATTTTTCCCCCTGTAAAGAAATAATGTTAACTCAATAAAGTGTATTTCTTTTTTTAGCTTTAACTTTTCATTTTTTAGCATTGTAACCACATTTGCAAACAACTTTTCTCTTCATAGAATTTTCTTTCAATAAAGAAATAAAGTGCAAAGATGTCAAAGCATCATAACAAACAGTTATGTCAAATAGCAGCAGAAGTGCACTTTTTGGAGAGCTGTATTATTTTCAGTTTTGTGCCCAAGGGACTGATTTTATTTAACACTATATTATTATTTATACACCTATAGTGATCACAGAGACAGGTTGTTTTTGTGTTACTGTACATATTTGTTTCTCTGAAAAATCCCACTTAATATACTTTGGGTAACAACAGTCAATATTTATTTATTTTATTTTATTTTTTTAGGTGGGTAACAGTCAATATTTATTTATTTATTAGATTTTATTTTTTTATTATATAATATGAGTGAGCTTTTGTTAAACCAAATATTGTGTGTTTTTTTTCCATATACAACAACCTATCTGGACTCGATAAGAGAATCGATAAGGAATCGGTTCGATAAGAGGACTCGATAATAGGCTCGAACTCGATAATTCCTTATCAAACATCATCCCTATAAGATACTACCGTATTTTTCGGACTATAAGTCGCAGTTTTTTTCATAGTTTGGCCGGGGGTGCGACTTATACTCAGGAGCGACTTATGTGTGAAATTATTAACACATTAGCGTAAAATATCAAATAATATTATTTAGCTCATTCATGTAAGAGACTAGACGTATAAGATTTCATGGGATTTAGCGATTAGGAGTGACAGATTGTTTGGTAACCGTATAGCATGTTCTATATGTTATAGTTATTTGAATGACTCTTACCATAATATGTTACGTTAACATACCAGGCACCTTCTCAGTTGGTTATTTATGCCTCATATAACGTACACTTATTCAGCCTGTTGTTCACTATTCTTTATTTATTTTGAATTGCCTTTCAAATGTCTATTCTTGGTGTTGGCTTTTATCAAATACATTTCCCCAAAAAATGCGACTTATACTCCAGTACGACTTATACTCCGAAAAATACGGTAATTAGGGTCCAATAAGCCTAAATAGCAAAGATAAATTAAAAAAAGCATGTAAACAAACAGCTTGGGCCTTGAGAGGTTAAAGGCCTACTGAAAGCCACTACTACCGACCACGCAGTCTGATAGTTTATATATCAATGATGAAATCTTAACATTGCAACACATGCCAATACGGCCGGGTTAACTTATAAAGTGACATTTTAAATTTCCCGCTAAACTTCCGGTTGAAAATTCCTTTGGAGGATGACAGATGCGCGTGACGTCCCAGTTTAAATGATAAATGGGTTATACTTGTATAGCGCTTTTCTACCTTCAAGGTACTCAAAGCGCTTTGACAGTATTTCCACATTCACCCATTCACACACACATTCACACACTGATGGCGGGAGCTGCCATGCAAGGCGCTAACCAGCAGCCATCAGAGGCAAAGGGTGAAGTGTCTTGCCCAAGGCCACAACGGACGTGACTAGGATGGTAGAAGGTGGGAATTGAACCCCAGTAACCAGCAACACTCCGATTGCTGGCACAGCCACTCTATCAACTTCGCCACGCCGTCCCTTTAACAGAAGTATGGCTTCTCAATTGAAGCCAATACGAAATAGCTCTGTTTTCATCTCATAATTCCACAGTATTCTGGACATCTGTGTTGGTGAATCTGTTGTAATTTGTTCATTGCATTATGGAGAAAGAAGCCGAGCAAGCAAAGAAGAAAGTCGGTGCGAAGCGGAGTATTTTGCGAGGGAAGTCAGCAACACAACACAGTCAGTGTTTCATTGTTTACATTCCCGAAAGATGCAGTCAAGATCGAAGAACTCGGACAACAGAGACTCTTACCAGGAGGACTTTGATTTGGATACACAGACGCAGACGCGATACCGTGAGTACGCTTCCAAACATTTGATCGCTTGCTATAACTAGCTCGAGCTAGTAGCTAGGAGCTAGCATAACAAACACCTAGGTGTTTGTTAATTTGTGGCATATTAAATATAAGCCTGGTTGTGTTGTGGCTAATAGAGTATATATATGTCTTGTGTTTATTTACTGTTGTAGTCATTCCCAGCTGAATATCAGGTCCCACCCGCGCGCTTCCAAACATTTGATCGCTTGCCCGTACGTGCGTGTCACGTACGTAACTTTGGTTAAATATATAAGCTTTATGAACCTTGGGTTAGGTGAACGGTTCTTTGGGCTGAGTGAGTGTGTGTGTTGTGCAGGTGTTTGAATTGTATTGGCGGGATCCCGTCCATATAACCCGCTCGAGCTATAACTAGCTCGAGCTAGTAGGTAGGAGCTAGCATAACAAACACCTAGGTGTTTTTATGCGGGATTAATTTGTGGTATATTAAATATAAGCCTGGTTGTGTTGTGGCTAATAGAGTATATATATGTCTTGTGTTTATTTACTGTTGTAGTCACCCCCGGCTCTCACAGCATCTTCCCTATCTGAATCGCTTCCACTCCCCACTAGTCCTTCACTTGCACTTTCCTCATCCACAAATCTTTCATCCTCGCTCAAATTAATGGGGAAATCGTCGCTTTCTCGGTCCGAACCTCTCTCACTTCTGGCGGCCATCATTGTAAACAATAGGGAACTTTGCAAATATGTTCAATTGACTACGTCACGCTACTTCCGGTAGGGGCAAGCCTTTTTTTTTTAATCAGATACCAAAAGTTGCGATCTTTATCGTTGTCGTTCTATACTAAATCCTTTCAGCAAAAATATGGCAATATCGCGAAATGATCAAGTATGACACATAGAACAGATCTGCTATCCCCGTTTAAATAAAAAAAATTCATTTCAGTAGGCCTTTAAGGTGAGTTGATTTTGGTGTGATGATATAAAATAGAATAAAATAAAATAAATGTATAATAATACAATATGTTATCGTCAATGCAGGACCGCGAGGCAGTTGTTCAGTGACAAAGGTTGGGGACCACTTATTTTGTATAAGTGCAGACTTAGTTTATATGTAAAAAGTGACTAAAGTGCACAATATGCTATACGAATATATACTTATACTGTAATATTGTACATGGTAATTGGTATTTGTTATATATATTGTATATATCAGGGGTCACCAACGCGGTGCCCGCGGGCACCAGGTAGCCCGTAAGGACCAGATGAGTAGCCCGCTGGCCTGTTCTAAAAATAGCTCAAATAGCAGCACTTACCAGTGAGCTGCCTCTATTTTTTAAATTGTATTTATTTACTAGCAAGCTGGTCTTGCTTTGCCCGACATTTTTAATTCTAAGAAAGACAAAACTCAAATAGAATTTGAAAATCCAAGAAAATATTTTAAAGACTTGGTCTTCACTTGTTTAAATAAATTCATTATTTTTTTTATTTTGCTTCTTATAACTTTCAGAAAGACAATTTTAGAGAAAAAATACCACCTTAAAAATAATTTTAGGATTTTTAAACACCATATACCTTTTTACCTTTTAAATTCCTTCCTCTTCTTTCCTGACAATTTAAATCAATGTTCAAGTACATTTATTTTTTTTATTGTAAAGAATAATACATAAATTTTAATTTAATTCTTCACTTTGTTTTTTCGACGAAGAATATTTGTGAAATATTTCTTCAAACCTATTATGATTAAAATTCAAAAAAATTATTCTGGCAAATCTAGAAAATCTGTAGAATCAAATTTAAATCTTATTTCAAAGTCTTTTGAATTTCTTTTAAAATTTTTGTTCTGGAAAATCTAGAAGAAATAGTGATTTTTCTTTGTTAAAAATATAGCTTGGTCCAATTTGTTATATATTCTAACAAAGTGTAGATTGGATTTTAACCCATTTAAAACATGTCATCAAAATTCTAAAATTAATCTTAATCAGGAAAAATTACTAATGATGTTCCATAAAAAATTGTTTTTATTTTTTCAAAAAGATTCGAATTAGCTAGTTTTTCTCTTCTTTTTTTCGGTTGAATTTTGAATTTTAAAGAGTAGAAATTGAAGATAAACTATGTTTCAAAATTCAATTGTCATTTTTTTTCGTGTTTTCTCCTCTTTTAAACCGTTCAATTAAGTGTAAATATCATTAATTATTAATAATAACAGAGTTAGGGCCCCTGGTTCCCTGGGCACCACACCTACTGTTTGTGGGATGGGTTCTCGGGGAGGCTGGGGCCGTACTCTGGCTCCCGCACACACTGGGAGTCAAATGTATTGTACATGCAAATTCACATATACTCACACACATACATACAGACATACGTAGGTACCTACGCTCCCACATACATATACAAATAAATACAGTACATATTTACACACTCAAAGTTCGTACATCCACACGCACATTTCATTATACAAACATACTGTATACACATACTGTACATATACATTCACTGTAAAAACATACATATACACATACTGTACATATACATTCACTGTACAAACACACACATACACATACTACACATACATTCACTGTACAAACACACACATACATATACTGTACATATACATTCACTGTACAAACACACATTTACACATACTGTACATATACATTCACTGTTCAAACACACATACTGTATACACATACTGTACATATACATTCGCTGTACACACATATACACATACTGTACATATACATTCACTGTACAAGCACACATACACATACTGTACATATACAAGTACATATGCACACATACACTCATGCACATAATCACGTTTCATCAAACATATATTAATGTTGTTGCCCTAGGGTAAACTGGGTATAACACATGGCACACTGACAAAGCTTAACCTATTGTTACTATAACAATCTACAAGGTTAAGGTTGCTTCTCTTTCTTCCCCTCCATTTTTCTGCATTCTTTCGTATCTCAAGTTATCATTACGTATATGTATTGTTGCATTTGAACAATTGTATTGTTGATAATAAAGGTAAAGTACTGGTATTGTTTATTATCAATAGCACTATTTCTATTGGTATTCATATTGCTCCATTTTTAGTGTAATAATGCTCATTGTCATTTCTGTATTTTTATTTTCGCTAACTGCTTATTTGCTATTACTTTTACCATCATATTTGTACATGTCGTATTTGCTGATGTTGCTCTGTTGTTGTTGTTGTTGTTGTTGTTTTTGTCTCTCTGTCTAATCCCCCTCTTGTCCCCACAATTCCCCCCTCTGTCTTCCTTTTTCTCTCTTTCTATCCCCTCCTGCTCCGGCCCGGCTGCACCAAATGATAACATAAATACATTTAATAAAGTCAAAATACAAGTAAGGCAACAAGAGAAGTATCCTACACTTCTCTTTTGTAAAGTAAATCTGAACAGCCGATATGGGCATCTACATCTGCTATATGATTTGCCCGAGAAGCTGGGCAGGACATTATAAAATTTTTTTAAAAAAAATAAAAAAAATAAAAAAATAAAAATAATAATAACATAGAGTTAAAGGTAAATTAAGCAAAATTGGCTATTTCTGGCAATTTATTTAAGTGTGTATCAAACTGGTAGCCCTTCGCATTAATCAGTACCCAAGAAGTAGCTCTTGGTTTCAAAAAGGTTGGTGACCCCTGGTATATATTATATACTGTATGTATAATATGTAAATATTACATGTACGTCATATTTATATTGCTACTATGATACATTTTTACTCTACTTTATACCCTCTGTTTTCGCCCTCTTTTTGTGCCCTTGTGTGCATTATCCTTTCCATCCTTTGTAACTGAGCTACTGGGTGGAACAATTCCCCTTGTGGATCATTAAAGTTTGTCTAAGTCTAATAGCACTTCTTAAAGTCCCACACACTCATGGTCGAACTCGGCTCATTTGCATTAAAGCTACAGACACACAAAACAGCGTAAGGCTTATTACCAAAAGCACTTTTCTACATTCCAACACCAAGGCTAGATTTTGGACAGCAAACCAACAATACACTATTGTGGGATTTCCATTTCAAATTGATGACCAAAAAAAACAATAATAATAATAATAATTGCTAAGCGACTGACTTGTGGAGGCCTGTGACATTCTGCCTCTTCTTCTGCTTCCTCAGCTCATCAGCCTCCTGCTGAAGTTGTCTTATCAGCTCCACGGCCGTCATCTCCTTCCGACCCAGCGGCACAATCTTGACAAGACAGGAGGTAATTAGCAACTGTTGTAAAGACACCTTTGGTGGGCTATTACCGTGTTTTTCGGACTATAAGGCGCACTTAAAACCCTTTCATTTTCTCAAAACTCGACAGTGCGCCTAATGTACGGAATAATTCTGGTTGTGCTTACCAACCTCGAAGCAATTTTATTCGGTACATGATGTAATGATAAGTGTGACCAGTAGATGGCAGTCACACAAGAGATACGTGTAGACTGCAATATGACGCCAGTAAACAACACCAAAACGTTATATGTTCCATTGAAAAGAAAGAACTTTACACACGGCGCTCAAAAATCTGTCAAAATCTTTTAGTATGACTTTGAAGCCGCACCGCTTGATGGATTGTCTGCCCATTACGGCAACCATAGTCAGAGATACACGTATTACTATGGTGTGTGTATAAGGACCGCAAAATGGCACCCGTTAGCAGACATATTATCTGGTGTTTTGTTTCACAATATTATGCAAAACCAGCTTTTCTTACAAACCCCGTTTCCATATGAGTTGGGAAATTGTGTTGTATGTAAATATAAACGGAATACAATGATTTGCAAATCCTTTTCAACCCATATTCAATTGAATGCACTACAAAGACAAGATATTTGATGTTCAAACTCATAAACTTTTTTTTTTTTTTGCAAATAATAATTAACTTAGAATTTCATGGCTGCAACACGTGCCAAAGTAGTTGGGAAAGGGCATGTTCACCACTGTGTTACATGGCCTTTCCTTTTAACAACACTCAGTAAACGTTTGGGAACTGAGGAGACACATTTTTGAAGCTTCTCAGGTGGAATTCTTTCCCATTCTTGCTTGATGTACAGCTTAAGTTGTTCAACAGTCCGGGGGTCTCCCTTGTGCTATTTTAGGCTTCATAATGCGCCACACATCTTCAATGGGAGACAGGTCTGGACTACAGGCAGGCCAGTCTAGTACCCGCACTCTTTTACTATGAAGCCACGTTGATGTAACACGTGGCTTGGCATTGTCTTGCTGAAATAAGCAGGGGCGTCCATGGTAACGTTGCTTGGATGGCAACATATGTTGCTCCAAAACCTGTATGTACCTTTCAGCATTAATGGCGCCTTCACAGATGTGTAAGTTACCCATGTCTTGGGCACTAATACACCCCCATACCATCACAGATGCTGGCTTTTACACTTTGCACCTATAACAATCCGGATGGTTCTTTTCCTCTTTGGTCCGGAGGACACGACTTCCACAGTTTCCAAAAACAATTTGAAATGTGGACTCGTCAGACCACAAAACACTTTTCCACTTTGTATCAGTCCATCTTAGATGAGCTCAGGCCCAGCGAAGCAAACAGCGTTTCTGGGTGTTGTTGATAAACGCTTTTCTCCTTGCATAGGAGAGTTTTAACTTGCACTTACAGATGTAGCAACCAACTGTAGTTACTGACAGTGGGTTTCTGAAGTGTTCCTGAGCCCATGTGGTGATATCCTTTACACACTGATGTCGCTTGTTGATGCAGTACAGCCTGAGGGATGGAAGGTCACGGGCTTAGCTGCTTACGTGCAGTGATTTCTCCAGATTCTCTGAACCCTTTGATGATATTACGGAGCGTAGATGGTGAAATCCCTAAATTCCTTGCAATAGCTGGTTGAGAAAGGTTTTTCTTAAACTGTTCAACAATTTGCTCACGCATTTGTTGACAAAGTGGTGACCCTCGCCCCATCCTTGTTTGTGAATGACTGAGCATTTCATGGAATCTACTTTTATACCCAATCATGGCACCCACCTGTTCCCAATTTGCCTGTTCACCTGTGGGATGTTCCAAATAAGTGTTTGATGAGCATTCCTCAACTTTATCAGTATTTATTGCCACCTTTCCCAACTTCTTTGTCACGTGTTGCTGGCATCAAATTCTAAAGTTAATGATTATTTGCAAAAAAAAAAAAAATGTTTGTCAGTTTGAACATCAAATATGTTGTCTTTGTAGCATATTCAACTGAATATGGGTTGAAAATGATTTGCAAATCATTGTATTCCGTTTATATTTACATCTAACACAATTTCCCAACTCATATGGAAACGGGGTTTGTACGTTCTTGTACCTGCTGATGTGTATTTGAGATCTGCATATGTCCTGAAAATGTGCGCATGTCCGCCACCGTAGTCCGATGCCGTAGTCGATAAGCTTCTTCTTTTTATAGTGCATTCACCCTCTGCTGTTGCCATTTCTAATATAAAGTGGCGTAAAGTTCTAACTTATATCTCGCTACGAAAACGCTAAAAACTACCAGTGTAGTGAGTTTACATAATTCACCCAAGGAACTTTAGTTATTAGAGAGTTCCGATCGGACCTTTTTTTCACGGGACACATTTCCGGCGTTGTTGTTGCACTAGTGAGCCACGGATGAGGAGACGCTGCTCCGTTATTGATTGAAGTAAAGTCTGAATGTCGTTAAAACAGTTCGCTCCATCTTTTGACACTTCTTCCACTCCCGTCCTTGCACGCTACACCGCTACAACAAAGATGACGGGGAGAAGACGCTGTCAAAGGTGAGCCACGTAAATAAGACCGCCCACAAAACGGCGCATCCTGAAGCGACTGTCAGAAAGCGGCTTGAAGATGATCTGTAAAACATCATCTATGCAACATTTTGACCAAAGAACCACCATTACATGTTATGTAGACCACAAGGAAGTGTTTTCAATTTAGGAGAAAAAAAAATGACCCCTTTAATGCGCCTTATGGTCCTATAATAGAATTGTGTGCGAGCCCACCTTCAGCTGTGTGGGAGGTATGGCGTCATACACCAGAGGACCTTTGAGAAGCTGCACATCATGAGTGGCAATGGTGGCGATGGTCCTCCTCCCACACACGTCCTCATGGAGCTTTGTCTGGGGGAAGAAGTGCATGTCTGTCACTTACATATTTGACTAGGAATGAGAGTGTAAATAGAGACTTACAACTTTAGTCTGTCAAATGTTATGACTTACAAGATTTAATATGGTTCAATATTGTTTTTATTGTAATATAAATACTTTTTTCTTCTTTTTCCTGATACAATTATTTGTTTGCAATATGATTCAACTCAACTATAGTATTCATTATAGTCCTTTTAACAATACTTTTTTCTGTCAATTAGTGTTAATCTAGTATACCGTATTTTTCGGAGTATAAGTCGCACCTGCCGAAAATGCATAATAAAGAAGGAAAAAAAACATAAGTCGCACTGGAGTATAAGTCGCATTTTTGGGGAAAATTTATTTGATAAAAGCCAACACCAAGAATAGACACTTGAAAGGCAATTTAAAATAAATAAAGAATAGTGAACAACAGGCTGAATAAGTGTACGTTATATGAGGCATAAATAACCAACTGAGAACGTGCCTGGTATGTTAACGTAACATATTATGGTAAGAGTCATTCAAATAACTATAACATATAGAACATGCTATACGTTTACCAAACAATCTGTCACTCCTAATCGCTAAATCCCATGAAATCTTATACGTCTAGTCTCTTACGTGAATGAGCTAAATAATATTATTTGATATTTTACAGTAATGTGTTAATATTTTAAACATAAGTCGCTCCTGAGTATAAGTCGCACCCCCGGCCAAACTATGAAAAAAACTGCGACTTATAGTCTGAAAAATACAGTATACAGTATTATATGTTTTATTTCTAGAACTTGTTTGTCATAATATTGAAACTTTTCTTTTGTAACATGCATTCAAAATAATGACTATATTCCCAATAAGATTTTTTTATAGAGATTGAAGGGATTTTTACACTTTTTTCAAACTTAAATTCAATTTGATGCATGTTTTGCAATAAACAAAATAATGGGAAATACATTAATACTAAACATTTTTTGTGGAAAAATAAAAAACTAAACATAATTAAAACATTAAAAAAAGGTTATATTTTTGAGCCCCCGATCCCTATTACAATGTTTCTAATTTTCTGAAACGATTATTATACTTTTTTTTATTTTTTTTTATCAAATTTGAATTTAATTTGATGCATGTTTTCTTACAAAACATTTAATTAATGGGAGATCAATTGGTAAATAATCATTTTTGTGTAAAATAACAAAATTAATATAATTTAAACAATAAAATTGCACATGTTCCTGGCGCATCGCCGGCTGTGATTCGATCCCAGTTTACCGGTCCAGAACTAACACGGTGCACCTAGGCCAGGGGTGTCAAACTCATTTTAGATTGGGAGCCACATGGAGAAAAATCTACTTCCAAGCGGGCCGGACTAGTAAAATCACGGCACAATAACTTAAAAATAAAGACAACTTCAGATTGTTTTCTTTGTTTAAAAATAGAACAAGGACATTCTGAAAATGTACAAATCATTATGTTGTTGGGCTTCCGCCCGAATGCAGCTGAGATAGGCTCCCCGAAAGGGACAAGCGGTAGAAAATGGATGGATGGATAACGTTGTTGTTTTTTTACACTTACATGTTGCGGTTATTAATTTATTTGTCGTTATTTATCATTTCTGAGTATATTATGTGATAATGTTCATCAGTCTTTAACATTGGTGTTCATTTCCAGTCTATCAAATTCAAATAGTTTTTATTAGGGTCCGCCCTGTAACCAGTACAAAGGACTCCCAAAAAGGGAGTCCTTTGTACTGGTTACAAAGGAACCTATTGAATTTGTAATGTTTATTATTATTATTATTCCGCACCTTTGCGCACTACTTTGACCCCCTTAACATGCTTCAAAACTCACCAAATTTTTTACACACATACAAAAAGTGTTCGAGAACACTTTAGTCAAAAAACCAAACCCCAAAAATCAAAATTGCGCTCTAGCGCCCCCTAGGGAAAAAAACAACAAACTGCCTGTAACTCCCACTAGGAAGGTCGTAGAGACATGAAACAAAAACCTGTATGTAGGTCTCACTTAGACCTACAATTCATAATTTCACATCCTCGGGCAAAAACCAACAGGAAGTTGGCAATTTCCCATTTTAGACAAAAATGTACTAAAAACACTGATTTTTACATCTTTGACCTCTGATTTGACCCCTTTAAAATACTTCAAAACTCACCAAACTTCTTACACACATTGGGACTGGTGGAAATTGCGATCTAAAAAAAAAACGAACCCCAAAACTCAAAATTGTGCTCTACATAATTTTTGAAAAAAACAGAGAAAAAACTGCTCCTCAGAGGAAAACTCAGACAAAACTGCTTGTAACTGAAATAAGCATGAACAAATACCTCTATGTAGGTCTCACCTAGACCTACATTTCTTAGATTGACATCCTTCAGCAAAAATCAACATGAAGTTTGCTATTCCTCCTTCAAAACCAAATTTTTGTTACAACCGGTCACCAAACATCAAACGTTATCTCCTCCGAGGGCGTTTGTCGTTTCCGCTTCAAACTGCTACAGGAGAGAGATTGAACCCTTCTGATTAAAAGTTGAAGACGGCGTTGTGATTAGTGCTACCGTTTTGATTTTACGAGCCTTCAAAGACCCGCAGCACTAAAGTTGCTCGCTGCTGTGATTTTACGCGCCTTCAAAGAAAACAACCACTGTGCCGCGACACCTAGGAAAAAGACACAGACACAACTTCCTCTAACTCCCAGTACGAATATCGTAGCGACACGAAACAAAAACCTCTATGTAGGTCTCACTCAGGACTACCACTGGACAAAAGTATTGGGACACCTAGGACTAGCACCTGCCAAAATGCGGACCCGACCAACGCTGCTTGCAGCTTTAATTTATTTATGTTATTTATGTAGTTTGATCATTTTCCTGAACTGATGTACTAACATAATGTGGTTTATTTTGTACATCTCCTAGGCGGACAATAAGAATTTCCAGGGAAATTTGCCTGTATGTTCTTACCAATGACAGAGCAGGAAGGGTCTAGGAATACGTTTGCGGTTAAATGGTTATATGAAGCGCCCTGTCGTTCATTAATTGACATTTTATATGCGCTTATTTGCATAAAACGGGGCCCCATACACATCGTGACTCGATCAAAGCTCCTAATAATATGGCTGTAAATAAATGGTGCCCTCAGCTGGTCACTGCAAGCCAGTGAAATCCATTACGACTCAATAATCTTAGTGGTTAAAATAAATAAAAAATGTATTCGCTGAATGCTTACCTGGGCAATCAGGAACCTCTTGAGAGCGTTCCCAGATTTGAGGTTCATGCCTCTGACCACACAGCACACCAAGTAAGGCCGCACGTCCTTCACGTCTGCGTTCACTCGGACCGTGAGAGCGGCAGGAGCGTCGGAAACACGGAGAACCTTCACCACCATCTTGTTCACTTCTTCCACCTCGTCGTCGTCGTCCTCCGCATCCTTCTTCTTGTTCTTCTTCTTTTGCTGCTGCTGCCTCTTCTTCTTGTCGGCGCCGCGCCCCCCGTCATCGTCGCCTCTCTCCTCGGCCTGCCTCCCTTTGCCTCGGAGGTAGTCCAGGATGGACTTGGTCTGGCAGCCGTTCATCATCTTCTCCAGGCGCTTGTCGTTGAGCTTGTTGCCCTTGAAGTTGATCTCCTTCAGCTTGGAGCAGTCGCTCAGACTCGACGGGATCTCGCTCAGCTTGTTGTTGGAGAGATCCAGCACCTGCATGAGCAAAACACAATCATTTGACAGAATTGCTAATACCGTAATTTCCGGACTATAAGCCGCTACTTTTTCCCCTCGTTCTGGTCCCTGCGGCTTATACAAGGGTGCGGCTTATTTACGGCCTGTTCTTCTCCGACACCGACGAAGAGGATTTCGGTGGTTTTAGTACGCAGGAGGAAGACGATGACACAATGATTAAAGACTGACTTTTCATATACCGGTAGGCTGGTTATTTTGATAACGTACAGGTGAGCACTTTGTATTACTTTGCACCGTTGTATTATTTGTACTCTGCACGAATGCTGTTCGCCATGTCAAAGATGTGAAAGTTTGATTGAATGATTGAAAGATTTATTGTTAATAAATGGGACGCTTTGCGTTCCCAAACAGTCATCTCTGTCCCGACAATCCCCTCCGTGGTAGCAGGAACCCCTATATACTACGGTAATTACACGTCAAAACCCTGCGGCTTATAGTCGGGTGCGGCTTATATATGGAGCAATCTGTATGTTCCCCTAAATTTAGCTGGTGCGGCTTATAGTCAGGTGCGGCTTATAGTCCGGAAATTACGGTAATTAACCGTACTATGTTATAAACAGTACCAGCCAAAGTTTGGAGAAAGGTTTGTGTCTTATTAAATAATGTAATGACTTACAGCAGGAAGGGGATTCATATGGCCCCATTCATCGCGGTTTACCTGACACAGGAAACGTGACAAATTGGGGGGTTGCGCTACCTATTTTAGCTGCCAGACGGAAGTAGAGTGTTGAAAATCTTAAAACGTGTTTTGTGGCAATTCCAACTTGGACCACAGCCATACTTGCCAACCCTCCCGTTTTTAGCGGGAGAATCCCGGTATTCAGCGCTTCTCCCGACAACCTCCCGGCAGAGATTTTCTCCCGACAAACTCCCAGTATTCAGCCGGAGCTGGAGGCCACGCCCCCTCCAGCTCAATGCGGACCTGAGACTGAGTGGGGACAGCCTGTTCTCACGTCCGCTTTCCCACAATATAAACAGCTTGCCTGCCCAATGAACGGAGAAGTTAAACAGGACAATACTGCCATCTAATGGATAGCCAACGGAACACTGAAATTCAAGTATTTATTTTTTCCTATGTAAATAAAAAATATATATATATATAGCTAGAATTCACTGAAAGTCAAGTATTTTATATATATATATATATGAAATACTCGAGTTGGTGAATTCTAGCTGTAAATAACCACGCCCCCGACCAAGCCCCCCACCCCCTACCCCCCACCTCCCGATATTGGAGGTCTCAAGGTTGGCAAGTATGACCACAGCGTCAGTTGCTGTGTAGAGTGGCGCTTTTGATCATTTTCAGCAGACTGCATTGCAAAATGATTAACCCCCCCCACCTTCCTCCCACGCAAGATCCCCCCAGGAACGGGGCCCTTCCTTACTGTACTTCATAAATTTACAACTTTTTGTTTGTGATATTTTGAATTTAATCTCGTAAAGTGTGATTTAATTCTTTTTTGTTTGTTTTGTTTTTAAATAAAATTATGCAATTGAATTTTTAGTATCTAATTACCCAATTCTCAGAATAGTAGGAATTCTGCACGTTTTTCTTGTAGAATTGTGACTTTTTCTTGTAATTTTAGGACTTTATTCATACTCATGTTACAGTGCAATTAGAAAGTATTCACTTTTTCCACATTTTGTTATGTTGGCCTGATTCCAAAAGTGTACAGCTCCACTAATGGACATTGGAGTGTTACTTTCTAAGGCAAAATTAAAGTATTGCTAGAAACATAATTTTATATGGGACTTTATTGTATTATATGTATAGTACATGTTCCAAAAAGAAAAAAGCATAAAACACCACCAGAATTAGAGATATTACAAGTCAAAGTGATGAAGCTTAGTGTTACGCTCATGACTTGGTGTAACTAAACATTACCCTATAAGATGAAGGCAATTGCATTTTATTGATATTTGAAATGTATTCAATGTTTATAAATGAGTATTTAAATATACCAAATGTAAAAAATGGAATAAATATTCAAAATAAGATCATTAAACGAAATCTAGTTTGGTTACGCCATCATGAGCGCAACACAAGGTTGTAAAAGTTTCAACTACAATTCTAAATAAGATGTCAAAAGCCAACTGAAATCAAATACACAGCTTAAAGATTGATCAATACCTATTTATTTAATAATTTAGTAATACATAAATATGATTTTTCAAAATATAAAAGAAATATACCTGAACAGCGCTCATGATGGTTACACCAAAAAGTAACGCTATGAATCGCGTTTTTCCAAGTTTTTTGGGCATTCTTATGCTATTTCCAAGCATCTCCTTTTTATTATCGTTGATTTTAAATCAGTGGTTCTTAACCTTGTTGGAGGTACCGAACCCCACCAGTTTCATATGTGCATTCACCGAACCCTTCTTTAGTGAAAAATAAAATTATGGGTTTTTTTCAAATTCAAGACAAAGTTATATGTTTTTGGTAACACTTTAGTATGGGGAACATATTCTAAGTAACAAAGACTTAATTTAGAGTTATTTGGACACTAGGGGAACATATTTTAAGTAACAAAGACTAAATTTACAGTTATTTGGTTAGGGTTAGGGTTATGCCGAATAAGGCATCAATAAGTACTTAATAATGACTAGTTAAGAGCCAATATGTTACTAATTTGCATGTTAATAAGCAACTAATTAATGGTGAATATGTTCCCCATACTAATCCAATCCACTTTATTTATATAGCACATTTACACAACAAGAATGTTTCCAAAGTGCTGCACAGCCATGTTAAAAACAATATTATGCTACACAAATGACTGAATAAAAACAAAGAATAAATGAATACAAAACCAAACCATTCATACTAAAGTGTTACCATGTTTTTTTACTGGTGCACAAAATGAACCGTGCATGAACATCACCTTGTTCAAAGAACAAAACCAACACAGTGCATAAACTCACAACAAATTACACACCTGCAAATCAGTCTGACTTCTGCTGTTGCCGTATCCGTAATACGCCGATAGGGAGAAGTTTTTATTTACACGATGAGTCGGGTGTGTCTTGACCTCCGCCGAAGCCCTAGGGTTCGATCGAACCCAGGTTAAGAACCACGGTTTTAAATGGTCAAACTAATGCATATTATACAAATCCCGTTTCCATATGAGTTGGGAAATTGTGTTAGATGTAAATATAAACGGAATACAATGATTTGCAAATCCTTTTCAACCCATATTCAATTGAATGCACTACAAAGGCAAGATATTTGATATTCAAATTCATAAACTTTTTTTTTTTTTGCAAATAATAATTAACTTAGAATTTCATGGCTGCAACACGTGCCAAAGTAGTTGGGAAAGGGCATGTTCACCACTGTGTTACATGGCCTTTCCTTTTAACAACACTCAGTAAACGTTTGGGAACTGAGGAGACACATTTTTGAAGCTTCTCAGGTGGAATTCTTTCCCATTCTTGCTTGATGTACAGCTTAAGTTGTTCAACAGTCCGGGGGTCTCCCTTGTGCTATTTTAGGCTTCATAATGCGCCACACATTTTCAATGGGAGACAGGTCTGGACAACAGGCAGGCCAGTCTAGTACCCGCACTCTTTTACTATGAAGCCACGTTGATGTAACACGTGGCTTGGCATTGTCTTGCTGAAATAAGCAGGGGCGTCCATAGTAACGTTGCTTGGATGGCAACATATGTTGCTCCAAAACCTGTATGTACCTTTCAGCATTAATGGTGCCTTCACAGATGTGTAAGTTACCCATGTCTTGGGCACTAATACACCCCCATACCATCACAGATGCTGGCTTTTCCACTTTGCGCCTATAACAATCCGGATGGTTCTTTTCCTCTTTGGTCCGGAGGACACGACGTCCACAGTTTCCAAATTAAATTTGAAATGTGGACTCGTCAGACCACAGAAACCTTTTCCACTTTGTATCAGTCCATCTTAGATGAGCTCAGGCCCAGCGAAGCCGACGGCGTTTCTGGGTGTTGTTGATAAACGGTTTTCGCCTTGCATAGGAGAGTTTTAACTTGCACTTACAGATGTAGCGACCAACTGTAGTTACTGACAGTGGGTTTCTGAAGTGTTCCTGAGCCCATGTGGTGATATCCTTTACACACTGATGTCGCTTGTTGATGCAGTACAGCCTGAGGGATGGAAGGTCACGGGCTTAGCTGCTTACGTGCAGTGATTTCTCCAGATTCTCTGAACCCTTTGATGATCTTACGGAGCGTAGATGGTGAAATCCCTAAATTCCTTGCAATAGCTGGTTGAGAAAGGTTTTTCTTAAACTGTTTAACAATTTGCTCACACATTTGTTGACAAAGTGGTGACCCTCGCCCCATCCTTGTTTGTGAATGACTGAGCATTTCATGGAATCTACTTTTATACCCAATCATGGCACCCACCTGTTCCCTATTTGCCTGTTCACCTGTGGGATGTTCCAAATAAGTATTTCATGAGCATTCCTCAACTTTATCAGTATTTATTGCCACCTTTCCCAACTTCTTTGTCACGTGTTGCTGGCATCAAATTCTAAAGTTAATGATTATTTGCAAAAAAAAAAAAGTTTATCAGTTTGAACATCAAATATGTTGTCTTTGTAGCATATTCCACTGAATATGGGTTGAAAATTATTTGCAAATCATTGTATTCCGTTTATATTTACATCTAACACAATGTTCCAAGTCATATGGAAACGGTGTTTGTATATGCATGCCCTAGTAAACAAAAAAAAATATTATTTTGATTGTTACATTTTGAAGTACATTTGTGCAGGCGGGTGCGAATGTACCCATTACCAGAGCTGTACACACATGCATCATTGCATGTCAACATTTTATCGACGTCATATTGACCACGCCCCCACCACCACATTTATAGCGGCCATCTTGGGGAAACCCTGAAAAATGCATTGTCATGACTTCGCTTTAATTAAATATTTTTTTTTCCTCTTGAAATTTTGACTTTCTTGTAATATTTGTTTCTCCTAATTTTACAACTTTAATATCGTAAAACGTACAATTTTATTTGTAGAATTGCAACACAATACACCTAATTCTATTGCTTTACTTATATAGTAATACTTTTTGAATGACTAGTTTTGATTGATTTGGTTGGAGAGGTATTCTTTTAAACATGTTTAGTTAGTTGTGGTATGACAAAAAAGCTATTATGACGTCCACCTTAAGAGCAGACAGCTTGTGAACGTCTCTGCTGAGCTCCACGATGGCGTTATCCGAGGCGACCAGGGTGCTGAGCAGGTCCAGGCGTTCCGAGTAGAGATCCGCGGGGAAGCCGGCGATGCGGTTCTTGGAGATGTTGACGGTGGAGAGCTTGGCGCAGTGGCTCAGCCCGTCCGGGAGAGCCTCCAGGTTGTTGCAGCTCACATTCAAAGTGGTCAGCTCTCGTAGTTGAGTGATGCCTTCCGGTAAAACCTTGAGGTTGTTCACCGAAACGTCCAGAACTTTCAGGGACTTAAGGCTACTGATGACATTCGGCATGAAGGCCAGTTTGTTTCTGCACAGGATGAGACTCTGAAGGTTGCTCAGACGCTGGATGTCGTCGTGGAGCTCCGTCAAACTCGGGCACTGGCTAACCTCCAGATAATTGAGCAGAGTGAGGGTATACACGGCGGGCGTGAGCCCCCCTTGTGAGGAGATCTTCTGGTCGGCTGCTGCGCCCTGCAAAACCAACTCTCGTCTCTTTTCTGTAGCGGCTTTCTCCACTTCTGGCCATGTTGTCATGTCATCCATGTTGCAGACCACCGCGAGCTGGTGTGGATTCCAGAACTTCCTTTTTGGAACCTCCAAAAGAAAAGGTATGTGGAAAATAATGCAATTTTTTATCATATTTCGCCAAAAAAGAGAAACATCTAACTGCTTCTTTTTTTATAAACAAGCTGATTGAAATACCATGCTGCTTTTCTATAAGTTGATGACTTAATGTTTCCTTTTTAGCCTTATTCAAACTTTATTTTGAAGATCCAACGTATATGTGTCCGGTCAAACAGCAAGACCAGGAAGTTGTGATTACGTTTTTTTTTTGTTTTTTTTTACAGAACTTCATTTCAATCCTGGACAATATTGTTTTTTGTGCCTTTAAAAAAGAATTAGAACTCTACGTTAAAACACTCTCTACCTCTAACAACCAAAAAGCTAAAAACGATTCTTCTTCCTCTTCTTTTGTTTTTTTATGGCGGTTGGCAAGCAACCTTCTGGTGTACATTACCGCCACCTACTGTAAAGGAGTGTGGACCGAGGTGGATCCCTACTCTATATTCTTTTATTTAACCCAGTGTTTTTTAAACATGTGTATATTGCTTTATAGCCTATGTGTTCTGAGTTCAATCCTAATATATCTTCCACTGCTAACCTAATATTCTCTTTTGCTAACTTACTTTCCAGTATTTCCCTTTCTCTATTGTATTTTCTACAATGTATTAAAACATGTCCTACACTTTCTATCTGATGGCAAGAATCACACAGTCCTGTAGTATGTTTCCGTATCAATTTTAATTAACTATTTAGATAGCCATCCATCTTCTTCCGCTTATCCGGGGTTGGGTCGCGGGGGCAGCAGCCTAAGCAGGGAAGACCAGACTTCCCTCTCCTCAGCCACTTCGTCCATCTCTTCCCGGGGGATCCCGAGGCGTTCCCAGGCCAGCCGGGAGACATAGTCTTCCCAACGTGTCCTGGGTCTTCCCCGTGGCCTCCTACCGGTCGGACGTGCCCTAAACACCTCCCTAGGGAGGCGTTCGGGTGGCATCCTTCATCCATCATTTAGATATGTATGTCCTAATCTCATTCTAGTAATAATATCTTCTTCCTTCCTATTTCTATTGCCTCCTCTCATTACACCTACTCTCCTCTGGACTTTGTAATACTCTCTACCTTTTGTTTCCTTTTTCCAATTATCCTGCCACTTTTTATTGTGTTCCATCTTAATGATGTTCTTCACTTCTTCTTTACTGTGCTTAATCTCCATGTTTACTTCTGTTTTAGTGGTTGCTTGTTTTGCGTATATATCAGCTAATTCATTGCCCTCAACTCCTACATAAACAGGAACCCAAAGAAATGTTACCACACCTCCCGCTTTATTTATTCTGTAGATTGCCTGAACTATTTCATAAACTAAATCTTGTCTTGTTTCTGATGCTATGTTTTTTATGCTAATCAATGCACTGCTGGAATCCGAGCATACGACCTGTGAAAACGATGATGCTGTGTTCCAAATTTAAGTTATTTACTGAAATTGAGTTAGCCTATGGCTTTGCACTTTGTTTTATATATATATATATATATATATATATATATATATATATATATATATATATATATATATATATATATATATATATATATATATATATATATATATATATATATATATATATATATATATTGCATTCTATTTTAGTTACTTTGAATTTACAACCCTCTGGCGCTGTTTTGTACTGCATCTGTACTTACTTTGATTATCATTCCTCAACTGTTTGTAAATGTTGAAATGTATAAATAAAGGTTTACAAAATTCCAAAAAACAACAAAAACCAAAAAAATCCTGGACAATATTCATGACAAATATGTGCTTTGTTTTTAAAATGTGCTATTTGAATTCACACCGTATGAAAACAATTTTGAAAATTAATTTGACCTTTGCAACCTCATTTTCCTTTTGGCTACGTTTTATGTTCATAAATGTACATTTCTCAATACCCGACCTGTTTTTTTGTGCCTTTAAAAAAGAATTAGAACTGTACTTTAAAACGTGTTCTACCTCTAACAACCAAAAAGATGTGAAAACTATGATGCTGTGTTCCAAATTAGGATTATTTACGGAACTTGTGTGCATACAAAACATTTGTATGCACGTACAACACTTACAACCTTTAGCATATCAGTATGCGGAATTAAATTATGGAATGGATTAAGTAAAGAAGTTAAACATTGTACTGATATGATCCACTCTAGAGGTTGTTCAAAATAATAGTGATTACAAAGTACAAAGAAGAAGACTTATGAGACATACTTTCAACCTTATTGAAAATAAGATATTCTTCATCTCAGTATGTTAATAATGACTGAATTAATCAATTACATATTACAAAACTGCTGTGTATACTGCTTCTTTCTACTCCTTTTCAGACATGATGTATAGTGAAATGATATGAAAGTGTGTGATGTATTATACGTTAAGTGTGTTCATGTTCGAAATAAACTAAAGAAAGAAAAAAGAAAGAAGCCCATGGCTTTACATTTTGTTACATATATATATTTTGCATTCTATTTTAGTTACTTTATTGAGTTGACAACCCCCTGGCGCTGTTTTGTACTGTTTGAGTACTATTTCTGTACGTGTTTTGTTTATTATTATTTCTTGATTGTATGTAATTGTTGCATATTGTAATAATCTCAGGAATGTAGGCTCAGAGACTTCTTCAGTTATCTTGCATTTATTGTACAAGATGCATTTAAGGCACACAACAGCTCCAACATGCGTCTATCTCCTTTCCCGGCAAAACTCGAACCAACACTTCCTGTCAACAACGTGACTTCCCTAACTTCCCCGGAAGTCCCGCCCCCCAGCCAAAGCCATTGGCTAACACCCCGTAGCCAGCCGCTACAATATTATAAATAAAGGTTTATACAATTTAAAAAAAAATACAAATAACAATATAAAAATATATATTGTATGCATTTTTCAACATATAGACATAAAATAATCTCCACTAATAGCCATTTTTCCCAATATAGATTAAAACAGTACTACCGTAAAGAAGTTGTGACTCAATGTCGCACAAAAGCGGAATTGACCACAATCCCTTGCGAAGTTCCACTGCGCATGCCCTCTAGTGGTTATGGAGACGAGACGTGACTACGAGCTGTCAACATTACGGTGATGTTCGCGGTAAGCTTTAAATAAGAACGCCCTAGAATAATATTTCTCAGTCGAAACGACCTTAATCAAAGTAAAAGACGTGTATAAGTCAAGTCGATTGATTGGAGTGTGCTTAAACGTCATCACAACAAAGCAACTGCAGGCTCAGCCATGTTGGATTAAGAAGTAGTTGACAGTTGCCCCCTGCATTGCCTGTTCAAAATTTGAAATCGTCTAAATAATTGCGTCATTGTTTTCTATAGTTAATGCAGTGTTGCTAAATTAGAAAACCATCAACATTATTGTAGCTAATTAATACATCAGCAGTATATTAGAGGGTTGAATACATGCTGATTGGAAGGCTTGACACACATTTAGATATGTTGGATTTGCCGCCAATGTGCTTGTTTGTCCCCTTTCAGTGTAAAGTGGAGGGATGCCCAGGAAGATAGGATTTAATGTCGTCAGCTCTTCCAGTCATGAGGACAACTTCAGTGCTAAGCAGCTCATGGTCCACGCACCCACTGTCAGCGGGTGGAGATCCAGCAGGTAAATACATCAATTCACACTCACATTCACCCTTTTTCTTTTGATTGATTGAAACTTTTATTAGTAGATTGCACAGTACAGTACATATTCCGTACAATTGACCACTAGATGGTAACACCCGCATAAGTTTTTCAACTTGTTTAAGTCGGGGTTCTGGCAACGTGCTTTATCAGTATCATGCTTCAAACCCTGTTTAATGTAAAGCAGGGGTCCCCAAACTACGGCCCGCGGGCCGAATCCGGCCCGCCAGCGTCCAAAATCAGGCCCGCGGGAAGTCCCTAGTATAAAAAAATAAAAAAACAAAAATTCTGTCTTTTCTTATCCACTTTGTACCGCTTGCTACTCACGGTGTCTCCTAGCCGCTCAGGCAAATCATATTGTCTAAAAATGCATTTTCGCATCGATAACGTGACATCATCGCGAGCGCGGAAAGTGCGCTATATATATCTAATATATATATATATATATATATATATATATATATATATATATATATATATATATATATATATATATATATATATATATATATATATGTGAATGTTGTCTGTCTATCTGTGTTGGCCCTGCGATGAGGTGGCGACAAGGGACAAGCGGTAGAAAATGGATGGATATATATATATATATATATATATATATATATATATATATATATATATACACAGCCCAGCCCCCGGCCAAATTGTTTTAACCCAATGCGGCCCCCGAGTCAAAAAGTTTGGGGACCCCTGATGTAAAGCAAGATGCAAAATGCTGATCATTTTGACTCTATGATTATTCATTGAATTTTTAAAAAAAAATTTCAGTATAAAATGGTTCAAGTCGGTCAGAAAAATGTTTATACTTGAAGAATTATATTTTCAACTTCAGGCAAATTGATGCACTCTTAGTCTTTTCTGTTACAGACTAAAACACTGTTAATAAAGTTATTCTTTGCTGTACAGTAAGTTGATCTATATTTCTTTCCATTTTGTTTTCTTTAATGTTAAGGATAAAATGTTGTACTTATAACATTTTTGTGGATAAATCATACTATTTAAAGTCACGTCATTGAGAAGCATTGAATTAGCCTAACATGCATGTTTTTGGGTTCTGCATGATGCTGTGACGCTGTGCAAAAGGCAATAAAGAGCTTGCTAACGTCAGTCTGACAAGTTTTAAAAATAAGTTAATAACTATGTATTAAAACTTAAAAACAATGTATTCACAATTAACACTGAAGATATGTAAAGGACACCATCGGTTGTCGCTCTAATTCTGGCAACGTTGGGATGTATTTCATATTTCTGGACCTAAACATGATATCTACTGATTAAATTCCCCCCCGAAGTAGACACCTTAATAATTTTAAGATTATTTTTTGATGAGTTTCAGCACATTTTGGAACGCCCGCTATTAAATCCAAAATGTGGGCGGGCCTGCATCAGCTTGCTGACGTCACCTACAGAAGACTGGAGTCAATTTCATGATGTGTAGCATGTGTTTTGGTAGCATCTTTATCACAAAATAGCTTATTTTCGTGCAGAGTTTGAAGAAATTAGCAATATGAGAAAGACTGAGTTAGAACGTGCGAAAAATATTCTGTACATTAGGTGTTGTACAAGTTTTCACCACTTTGGAGTCTCCGGGACTTTGCAGTTCCTTTTTGGAGCAGACACACCAGCGGCATGTGTAATGGAGCTTTTTCGCCTCCATGGATGCGGTGACTTTACGGCTCCTCTTTGGCTTGGAGCAGACAGACCAGTGGCTGCATTATGGCGCTTTATAGTATTCATATCGTAAACACTTAAGTGTAGCTCCGCTTCACGCTCGCAGCAGGTGACACAAGCTCAGCCGCGGACCCCGGCGCTCCAAAAGCAGAGAAAACTAAGCCAAGCTGCTAGTATTGTATTTTGTGTCCTCTTCTACTGATGCTTAATTGCTGGAATTGTACCTTGAGTTGAGTTGACTTGTGCTTGAGAAAATGCTGAAAGAACATAGGTAGATGGATACTTTATTCATCTTCAAGAAAGAAAAAAGTCACATTTCCAGCAGCTTTACAAAGGTGGGAACACACAGGGGCAAGGAATGTAAAAAAAATTTAAAAGTATAAAAAAAAAAAAAATCATGATAAGCTCAGGTTAAAACTAGTGTCGTCAAATTGAATGCTATATAACGCGTTAACTATAAAAAAAAAATTGGCCGGCGATTAACACGCGCTATCATCTTCATCATTCCATAGTGTTGGAAAATGTCTGTGTATCATGGTTCTTCTTCTTTGTACTTTGTAAACACTTTAAGTATGAATAGTTTCTTGAATTGGATCATATTAGTACATTGTAGTGTTGTCCCGTTACCAATGTTTTGGTACCGGTACCGGTACCAAAATTTTTTCGATACTTTTTGGTACTTTTCTAAATAAAGGGGACCACAAAAAATATTGGCTTTATTGTAACAAAAAATCTTACGGTACATTAAACATATGTTTCTTATTGCAAGTTTGGCGGGGCGGACCGGTACTTTTCAGAGGCGGTATAGTACCGAATATGATTCATTAGTATCGCGGTGCAATACTAATACCAGTATACCGTACAACCCTAGTACAAACCCCGTTTCCATATGTGTTGGGAAATTGTGTTAGATGTAAATATAAACGGAATACAATGATTTGCGAATCCTTTTCAACCCATATTCAGTTGAATATGCTACAAAGACAACATATTTGATGTTCAAACTGATAAACATTTTTTTTTGTGCGAATAATCATTAACTTTAGAATTTGATGCCAGCAACACGTGACAAAGAAGTTGGGAAAGGTGGCAATAAATACTGATAAAGTTGAGGAATGCTCATCAAACACTTATTTGGAACATCCCACAGGTGAACAGGCAAATTGGGAACAGGTGGGTGCCATGATTGGGTATAAAAGTAGATTCCATGAAATGCTCAGTCATTCACAAACAAGGATGGGGCGAGGGTCACCACTTTGTCAACAAATGCGTGAGCAAATTGTTGAACAGTTTAAGAAAAACCTTTCTCAAGCAGCTATTGCAAGGAATTTAGGGATTTCACCATCTACGCTCCGTAATATCATCAAAGGGTTCAGAGAATCTGGAGAAATCACTGCACGTAAGCAGCTAAGCCCGTGACCTTCGATCCCTCAGGCTGTACTGCATCAACAAGCGATATCAGTGTGTAAAGGATATCACCACATGGGCTCAGGAACACTTCAGAAACCCACTGTTGGTCGCTACATCTGTAAGTGCAAGTTAAAACTCTCCTATGCAAGGCGAAAAGCGTTTATCAACAACACCCAGAAACGCCGTCGGCTTCGCTGGGCCTGAGCTCATCTAAGATGGACTGATACAAAGTGGAAAAGTGTTCTGTGGTTTGACGAGTCCAAATTTCAAATTGTTTTTGGAAACTGTGGACGTCGTGTCAAAGAGGAAAAGAACCATCCGGATTGTTATAGGCGCAAAGTTGAAACGCCAGCATCTGTGATGGTATGGGGGTGTATTAGTGCCCAAGACATGGGTAACTTACACAACTGTGAAGGCGCCATTAATGCTGAAAGGTACATACAGGATTTGGAGCAACATATGTTGCCATCCAAGCAATGTTACCATGGACGCCCCTGCTTATTTCAGCAAGACAATGCCAAGCCACGTGTTACATCAACGTGGCTTCATAGTAAAAGAGTGCGGGTACTAGACTGGCCTGCCTGTAGTCCAGACCTGTCTCCCATTGAAAATGTGTGGCGCATTATGAAGCCTAAAATAGCACAAGGGAGACCCCCGGACTGTTGAACAACTTAAGCTGTACATCAAGCAAGAATGGGAAAGAATTCCACCTGAGAAGCTTCAAAAATGTGTCTCCTCAGTTCCCAAATGTTTACTGAGTGTTGTTAAAAGGAAAGGCCATGTAACACAGTGGTGAACATGCCCTTTCCCAACTACTTTTGCACGTGTTGCAGCCATGAAATTCTAATTTAATTATTATTTGCAAAAAATAAAATAAAGTTTATGAGTTTGAACATCAAATATGTTGTCTTTGTAGTGCATTCAACTGAATATGGGTTGAAAAGGATTTGCAAATCATTGTATTCCGTTTATATTTACATCCAACACAATTTCCCAACTCATATGGAAACGGGGTTTGTATATTGTTGAATTTCTTTCCTGAATCCATTCCACAATTTAATTCCGCAGGTGCATTGACAACATAAAATGTAGATTGTGACTGGAACTGCTTTAGTAAGATGGTATAAAAGCTCAGCAGAAATGAGAGACAGTAGGCAGGAAGTCACACTTTTTCTATTGCAAAACATTGTCAATATCGGAAAAATATGTCAATACACCTATTCACACACTTCCGGCTTCAAAATAAAAGTGCCACGCTATACTAAATACCAGACAAGGTCTTAAAAACTTAAAAATGATCTGTCTAGAGTGCACTTATTAATAGGGATGTCCGATAATATCGGCCGATAAATGCTTTTAAATGTAATATCGGAAATTATCCGTATCGTTTTTTTTATTATCGGTATCGGATTTTTGTTGTTGTTTTTTTGTTTTGTTTTTAAATTAAATCAACATAAAAAACACAAGATACACTTACAATTAGTGCACCAACCCAAAAAACCTCCCTCCCCCATTTACACTCATTCACACAAAAGGGTTGTTTCTTTCTGTTATTAATATTCTGGTTCCTACATTATATATCAATATATATCAATACAGTCTGCAAGGGATACAGTCCGTAAGCACACATGATTGTGCGTGCTGCTGGTCCACTATTAGTACTAACCTTTAACAGTTAATTTTACTCATTTTCATTAATTACTAG